>NW_017306461.1:1695434-1695681 GCF_000935625.1 Nanorana parkeri
AACACCAACACAGCCAAATTAGGTAAGGGGACAATAATGATTTGCATGATGGGTCTTATTTGCAAAGGGGCAACTGCTGCAGAAGTTATTGTGTGGGGAAGCTGCGGCAAAACCTTTTTTGGGAGAGGGACAGCTGCTGCAGAATGCAGAACCTTTTTGGTGACTTGCAGTAGCTCACCTTGGGGTGAGCTACTGCAGAACGTACGTCTTTGGGGGGGGGGGGGGGGGGCGGGGAACCCTCTTGGGG
>NW_017306461.1:1695786-1708247 GCF_000935625.1 Nanorana parkeri
GGGGGGGGGGGGCTGCTGGAGAACCTCTTTGGAGGGCAGCTGCTGCAGAACCTCTTTGGTGACGCTTCACCACTGCACCCACTGTCTCATTTTCAGGGGTGTGTAGACTTAAGCAGCAAGAGAGGCCACCCTAATCTTCTGAGGCTCCCATCAAGGTACATGACCAATGCATTGCAGGTCTGTGAAAGATCAGAGACCAGTACCTTAGCAGGAACAATTAATGGATGGTCATTTTCTTCACCATGTAAAGCAAAGTCCAAAACTCCTTTAAAAGTCAGACTTTGTAAATAGTACATATTCTGAATGTCCTTTCAGCAGAGCTTTCTATAATTATTGAAGAGAAAAAGTGACAAAATTAAACAATCCACTCAACCAAGTTAGCAAATTAATCTTTTAATTTAAGTCCAAGCTCGGCAGCCTGAGTAATTTCAGATAACACACAGCAGATGAAAAACTGCAGATAATATCTATTTTCCATTATGAGAGTTTAGAACTAAGTTTTTCAATGTTCAAATTAGAACTGTTATTTTCTTATTTTGCATGCGGGTTTATTATTTCAGATTGATCTGAAATCACTATCTTTGTGATGGTGTGACCTTTAATCAACCAAAGCTTTCTGTGTTTCATATTGTGAACACTTTTTTCTACTCATATGGCTGCTTGGCAATACACAGCTAATGGCAGTCAGAAGAGAATGGCAAACTCTTTTTTTAATGTAGAATTTGGTGGAATTAAAGGGACACTCCAGTCAACAAAGGACATCCTCTTTCAAGTCATTATAATGAGCATTGTCTTTTTTTATTTTCCGCTTTGTTAATGTCTTATGTCCGTGATGGCTACATGGGCTATCTGAAAGGCAAAAGTGTATGACGTGTTACCGCAGAATTAACGATTCATGAAGCGTGTCGCTACAATTTTTGCCACCCGAGGCCTGGGGGAAGGTGTTGGTGGTGCATGTTATTGGGTAGTGTTATAGTGCACATTACCGTGGGGGGGTTGGGGTGCACAGTACCACTGTCCGGCATCCTGTCCGGCATCCTACCAAGACAGGAAGTGCAGGAAAATCTGCAACAGGAGCACAGTTGAAAATACAAAAAATAAAAGCTATCATTGAATCTAGCGATTTCCTAATCTAATGGAAAATAAATATATATAAAATATATTAGCCATTACTAATAAAAAACATTTCTAATTCCCTATATATCATGCTTCCTTCTATGAAGTTCCTATGACCTGCACTGTGCATGGCCTACAGTGTGTTCTTACACTTGCATTATTTTCCACACATCTACTAAAATACTATGAGACCTCTTAAAGTAAATCTATAGTTGGGAAGTATAGAGGCTGCCATTGCTGACCTCTTCGTATGTGTCATGCTGATTCCTGGGTTTCAATGAATGGCTTCAACTAAAACAAAGAATTCTGATTTCACTTTAATTTTGCATTGCTATTGGAGCCAGGCAACTCACATTTTCAAAAGAAGGTCAGCAATTGCAATGATCTCTAAGTACAGATTTCCTTCAGCAGAATAAGGGCTGATATGTAAATAAAACACTACAAAGTGAATGAGTTGCAATAATAATCAGTGAGATTAAAGCTTCATTTCTTTTTAATTAGACCAAAATTATTCTACAATATCTCAGCTTGCTTTGCAAATCAATGCTGTGCGATCCCTACCCCAACAGCAGTTCTAGAGACCAAAACCCAATAAGCAATTTTTTTAAGCTGTAAATTAATTAGCCCCCGCTGCAGTGCATCCATTCTTGGCTGTGTATGTAAGCAGTGTCTATTATTCTGTAGATGGAAATATGTAATTACACCAGGCTGGTTCCCTCATAAATAATTTCTAAGAAGTCCCCTTCAGGTTCTGTTGCTTGATTTATGGCTGTGTCAGTGTGTAGCGTGTGGCTACAAGTGATAAATAAAGGAATTGTTCCTTCTAATGGTGCAATCCCCAGAATTCCATTCAAATGACAGCCATGACGACACTGAACCCTTTCAAAGCTCAAATACAGTACGAGGCCTTGAAAGGCCAAACCATCCTTTGTTAGGGAAGTGCCCAGAATGGCACGTGAACACATTTGTAATATGTAAATATATGGGGGGTGTACGTGTACACAAGACACACATAGACCGGAGACCAAACCATGACTAGACCAAAAGGAACTCTTTTGATACACTGTAATTAGAAACAAATTGCTTTTTTTCCAATGCATATATTACATGTTTCAGCAATGTCTGCTGATTGGTTGTACATTTTTGATCTTACAACTATGATTATTTAAAATCCTGGAAATTAGAGCTCACAAATGCTTTGATTTTGGCAGAATACAAAAAAATAAATGTGAAAAAATACTAATTTACTACATATTTGCATAATCTATTTCTCTTTCTCTCTCACCTCACTTTCTGTCCCTCTGACAAATGGTTGGACCAATGAAAATTTTGGGTTGTTTTGGAAACAAGGATTGGTAATAAAGCTTCAGTGGAGACACCTTTTTCCCATGATCACTCTTACAGGAGTGAATTTCCCTTCCTAGTTGTAGATTTCCTTTCACTTCCTGTTGTCTCAAGGACAGGAAGTGAGATTAAATATTTCTAATGAGGATACAGACAGCAGTAAAAACCGCACAGTAACCCGGAAGAAGAGGCGGGCACCTCTCGTCTGCACGTCTAACAGGAGCCAACTTCCTGTAAAGTACATACAGTACTACGAACCAGACCCAAAAAGTCGAGCACTCCTCATCAGCTCGAGCGCGATAGTATTACAACTACGTGTATCCAAACCTCTGTTATTATCCTTAGTGGTGAGACAAACCTGAGTGAGATTTAAATTTCCCGCTTTAGTAAAACTTTGCTGGCTGCCAAAATCAGCGATTTTGCTGCAAAATCAAATTCACCAAAATCATTCCGCTAATTACTATTGCTGAGATGTTGTGTTAGTTACAGTTTAAATCTACTTTAGGGTGTAATGTGCCGGCATTAAAGTGATCACGTACCTAACCACAAGAAGTTGATCGAAAAATTTAATTTGGCGAATGAGAAATGTTTCAAATGCTCTTTAGCACAACTTTATGTGAAACTATCAGAGTATGAATGTTCAACTTGCACAAGATTTGAACGTGAGTTCCACCTTGGAGAAAAAAAACATTCCACCCTCTCTGCCTGTGATGTCAGACCCAAGAAATGAAAACTAGATACTCTTCCCCAGATCACGAGAAAAAGTGGGCTGCTATGCGGTGACTCATTTCTGCTCAAATGAAAAATGCCTGAATCTCAGACGAGGGGTGCGACGCCAAATCGACCAATTCCCACCCATATTAATATATTTTCCTACCTCTTCAAATCCAGGTGTGAACCACACTGACCATCGTTGTTAGCTCACACATTTGCATAAAGAATAGGTTGATATTTTCCTATAAGCTTACCAAACCACATAAGAAAATATTCAGACTTAAAAGCCATAACATGTCATATAATAAAGCAAGGACGACAATCCGTAAAAAGTTTCCAATCCGATAAAATTTCCATTTTGCAGTCGGTGTAAAAAGAAATTGAAAGATATAAAAAGCCCCCAGAATTTTTTTCTTTTTTCTGAAAATAGAAATTGCTCTTCAGTAAATTTCCGAAACAAGGGTTGTTGTTCTTCGCTCACAATTGCTATTTTGGGTTGTGTCATTAAACAGTGATAAATAAATAAAAGCCCGCCCTCTTCATTCTATGTTTCTCGTGGACTGGGGGCTGCCAGCGGCCGACTGCCACCAGTCAGTGGTAACACAAAGGAGCACAAAACAAAATGAGTTATAAATACACATTACAGATCTGCTAACATAAAAATTACAGGAATTTGTTTAAAGTATTACGGTAATGTTGATATTGTATGGAAGAGCAAAATAAATGTAAACGATGTCTATAGTCACAAGCTAAAAATACATCTGTATTGCTATATTGAATTTCCATACATTCTATCCCACTTCTAGATGGATAACCATATCCATCTAGAAGTCTGTACACCTACTTATTGAACATGCCCATAGAAAGTACTTCCTCAATGAAGGAAGTACTTCCTCAACTTTTACATTGGGAAGTACTTCTTAAGTACTTCCTAAAGTAGCTTCCTGAGCTATTTCTGCAATACGAAGTAGTTCTTCAAATTTGGCATTAGCCAGACATTTCACTCAGCCCTGAGACTATGCATTTCTATGTGTCACAACTCTAACCCATTCACACCACATCCAGTTCATCTCCAGACTAGACCAGACCAGATTGTTTCCAGACCCAAAATGCATCCTGATGTATCCCAATGCTATTTGTGGCCTCTGTTCACACCAGCACAGTCTGTTACACACCAGACCAGACCAGAAAAATACTGCATGTCTCATTTTGTCTGGTATGGCATGCACTGGGACTGCGAGCAGGTTCATGCCATTTTCTGGACCAGATCTGGTCCGGAAAATGGTGTGAATCTAAGTCAGCATTTAGTTTCTGGACTGAGATGCTGGCTTGGAGATTCAAAGCCCATTTCGTGTGCACCTTACTGTATAACTGGTAAGAAATTGTTGAGTGCGTTTGTCGTTTGTTTTGCTTGACTGATTTGGTGCAGCGACGCATGGGGTTTCTCAGCTGCCAATAGGATGTGCGGGATCCCTTGTGTGTTTCTGTACCTTTTAAGGAGGTTGGGCGTCCCCCTGACAAACCTGCACCCAATTTGATATCTTCTGCCCCCATGTGCTCCAAGATGGAGACTCTCATAGTTTAGAGTTAGGACCGCACTATAAGAGGTGCCTTGGCGTGGCAGTGCGGCTTACACATCCTCGGCAGAAGACGTGTATCCAAACCTCTGTCATTATCCTTAGTGGTGAGACATGTTGTTTTACATGCTGGTTTTGTGAGTGTGCCATGATGCCTTTCTGCTGTTTTGCTGGCTTGGAGATGCCACAGTCCTGTAAACCCTGAGTCATCTTCAGTTCTTGAACATGTTTACAAAATCCAGCCAGCAGGTGGAGCTCTAGTTTCCTTTTCACATGTATCAATCTTATGCTCACCACACATGTTACAAACTTATTGCACTCTTTTAGATCTACCAACAGCTATGTAGTTCTGGATGGATCTAATGGGTCTGTCTGATCAGATAAAACTTGATTGGGTATATTAAGTAGGTCCTCATATTACATAATTTTAGCAAAGCTAAAGATTTTATGTTCAGATTGTAATGTGTATGGTGACCCGTAGTTCTGCTGAAAGAAGCCAATGAGTCATAACAGCGCTGACTCATCCTGTATCAGGCAGCTCAGTCTGAAGTTTCAGTTTAGACAAATGGAGCCTCAAAGTACAGTCATGTGACAAAGTATGTACACCCATGAAAAGTGTTGACTTTTTCAAAAACATATTTGAACAGGCAAACACTAAATCTTCATTCAAACAGTGCCTACAGATAACCAACAAAATTAAAATGCTGATTTTTTTGTTTATTTATGTGGATAAAGTAAGTACACCCCTTCATTTACTACCACTTAAAATCCATGAGGTCAGAATCAAATGTTCTAGATTAGTACCTCCTTAGGGAGTATGAAAGTAGAACACGTCTTATTTAAGACAGAGCTAACGTATCTTTTTTTCAAGCAAACAATCTGAAATTGAAAGTTAAAATTGTGCTTACTTGCAAATCTGTTACCTTTGCTTTATCTATATTTCATATTATCCATACACCACCTTGTCTAGTTTGATCATTAGCATTAGGAAGAAGTGGTGGTATCGAATGAGGAAAGTGATGTACAGTTCTTATTCCCTACCACAGAGGTATCCCTAAGCAGGGTGCCCCCTGGAGTGGCCGCCGGGTGTTACCCGCCGGGACGCCATCACGCACATGATGTCACCGAAGTTAAATCACTGAGATGGCCGCTGGCAGAGAGAGGGGTGGTCCCCTCCTCTCTTGTACAGCTGTCGGGCACTCAGTTCATGACGGAGTGCCCGACTTTTTAGAGAGTGTGACACCAAAAGGACTGTGAGTCGTTTTGGTGTCATCCCCTCTGATGGTGTCACCCGGTGCAGGGCACATCCCCCGCACCCCCCTTGTGATGCCACTGCCCCACTGACATTTCTATTCAGGATAATTTTTTTTATTCTTTGCCAGGAACTGCATGTATAATAGGGCTGTTCTATCCACACCCAATCATCTCTCTGCCCTTCTGTTTGTTAAGCAATTTGTTACTTGTTTTAACAAATGCTCTTGACAAATGGTCTCTGCCCATGATGCAAATATGGGAACATATTGACATACAAAGAGGGGGTGTGGAAAGACTTTGGGGGTTGATTTACACAAGGCAAATAGACTTTTCACTTTGCAAGGGAATTTGCATGTTACAGGGGAATTTCCCTTTAGCTCAAAGGAGAAATCTGGGCAAAACTTTTATTAACCCTTGCAGTGGGGTTTACTGCTTGTTTTTGTCTGGGGAGGAAAATAACAACATTTCAGAAAGTTCTTGAATGTGAAGGTGGTGAATGTGATGAAGCTCTGCTGACTTCCATCATCCAATCATGTGCAAACAAAAATAATGTTGTTTTTTTTTTTTTAAATCTTCCTTTCACGTGATTGGGTATTCTTTGTAAAATTGAATTTTCACTATTTTCACTTGGGTTTTGACCATTTTCATTTTGTGCACTTATCCTTTTTCACGTGACTGTAATCTTTTACTGATGTGCTTTCTCTTTGGCTAATCAAAACTCTTTGGGAATCCTTTGTTATCTTTTAAATGACAATTTGTAAAATAGAGCATTTATACAGTT
The DNA here is from genome assembly GCF_000935625.1 of Nanorana parkeri. Taxonomy (NCBI): domain Eukaryota; kingdom Metazoa; phylum Chordata; class Amphibia; order Anura; family Dicroglossidae; genus Nanorana; species Nanorana parkeri. The sequence goes on from NW_017306461.1 coordinate 1,702,573, forward strand.
AGAAATATAGGACTATAATCTCGCTTGTAGAAATACAATGATCTCTTGTGTTATCAGAATGTGATCGGAATGTGACAGCAGCATTTTTGTTTGTTTGTTTTGCTTTAATACTTTCCAGGTTTGGAAACTCAAATTAACACTAGTTAGTCACTCTTTCCCCTTATTTTCAGATTTTAATATTTTCAGTTTGTAGGTGAAAAGACAATACTGTAATACTGACAATACTAAAAAAAAAAAGGCTGGAAAAATATCTTTATTATATCTTTGAAAATAAAGTCGCCATGTTTTGCACCAGGAAAATAATTTAAGTTTTGCGATAAAAAGGAGAGACTATAGAATACAATTTTAACTTTTATGTCTACAGTAATTCCAGTTGTTTTTAAACTACAACTGGTCAAAACTGGAAAAAATATACCTCTAAAAGACATAAAAAATAATTATTGGAAAAAGTACCAAAAGAGAGCCTTGATTGTCGCAGAAAGCAATCTATCACCCGGATATCACAGGCAATGACAATGTTATTGGCAAATAAATAGGCCCATAGCGAAACTGTGAAAAATGCTCTACTTTATAAGGCGTGCACAACATACTTTGTACTGCATTTTTCAACTATATTTCTAGGTCCCTGACACATTTGATATTGTAAGAAGGACACCAAAATAATAAAGTTTTAAATAGTATTTATTATCTTTTTTTCTGCACAAGCTAAAATCGAATTCTGTCTTCATTGAGCATATTATACTATAGAAAACTGTCGACAGACCCCAATGACAACCAGCCAATTCTGAACATTTTACATTGGATTCCCAAACACGACACAACCCAGCTCATTGACATTACTGGCTGGGCTGGATGCCAGTCAGAGCGTCCCACTCAGCTTCTGGCAACCAGTGATGTAATTGAGCTGGGTGGGATGCCGGCAAGAGCATCACCTGTTAATAAGAGCTCTTAGCAACCTGGAATGTTCTGGCTGGAAAGGGGGCGTCACATGACGTAAAGATATGCAGCCTAAGGCAACCGCTTCAGGCTGCCTCATTACAATGACGGCCCTAACTACACACATGAAGTTTGCATGTTCTCCCTGTGCTTGCGTGGGTTTGCTCCCACACTCCAAAGACATGGTGGAAGGTTAATTGGATCCTGTCTAAATTGGCCCTCCTAAGTGTGTGATTGTATGTGTACATGTATGATAGGGATGTTAGACTGTAAGCTCCCTGAGGGCAGGAACTAATGTGAATGTGCAATTATGTAAAGCGTTGTTTAACTTGGCACTATATTAATACCTGTAGTAAATTAATAAATAAATAATTGGACACTTCTAATCTGTAAACAAATCCGGTGCAAGCATTGTAAAACTAAATTAGTAACAGTTACTCTTTGTAAACAGGGCCAAGAAAATCAGCTGACCTAAACAGGAGTTTGATATGCATTAGGTAGAGTCATGAATGGGATCTGGGTCATGAATAGGGATGAGCTCAGGTTTGGAATGAGCCCAGACTGAACCTGAGGTTCTCCAAATATGGATGGAGCTCCTCCGAACCCAGTAAAAAACGTATACCACTCTCACCCAATCAGCAGGGGCCGGGCAATTCCCCACTCGCAGCTGCACATAAGCAAAGGGGCAGGATGCAGTGATATAATTGACCTTATATGGTTACAGGACTATATTAGGTAAATGACACCACTATGGTTCTTTTACAGTTTATAAGTGTAATAGAGGTTGTACTGTCTAGCGGGGGGGGTGCAAATCTCAGAACTGAATAGATATAAATACAAACTCTATTTAGTTTGTGCCTGGAGTTCAGCTTTAAGGTTAGAGATGGGAATGGGCCTGTACCAGTGTGTGACCAGTGATAGAAATATTTGCAAACTTTACCTAAAGAATATGTGCTTTTTTTAAATCACAGACCAATTCTGCTTTAAGCCCAACTCCAGCTTCTAAAAGAAATGAAAAAATAAATGCATTTTATGTTGCAATACTCACCTTTCCTTCTGGCACTAACAGAAAATTCCCTCTGTCCAGTTACAGAGGTGCTCCGCTTCTCTGTTGAATGACACCCAGCATCTTCCAACCCCTCCTGTGAGCCCAGGCTGTCATTGACACACCCCCTAGGCTCAGCATTATCATGCAGCCTGAGTACACATGAGTAATCCTACATGGAGTGATGCTGTACTATTCAGTATTGCGGCCCACCCAACACTGGAGCAGAGGACATTGCTCTTCATGAAACCAGCTGTAAAGTTGTGGTGCAGGGGGAGGAAGGAAAATGGCTTGGGGGGGGAGTGTATGCTGGAGTTGGACTTCATTTAATGTCTGAATTATTAACCACATTTTCACTTTACTTCAGTAGATTATTCTTTGTCTGTATCTACCCTGCAGATCAGCTGAATCAGTTTTATAGACTATGAAAGGTTTCTACATGAAGTAACACATTTGCAGATACAAGTGACATATCCTTTATATCTTTTTCTGTATAGTTATATATATTTTACATTTCACGTTTGTATTTTTACATTTGACATTTTTTTTCCCTTTGGTTCTTCAACAATTTTATTGGGTATTTTTGTATCTTAATTTTTGTTTTGGGGAGTTTCCATTTGTAGCTTTAGATATTATTGACTGCAGTAGGGGAATTTTTAAAATGATTCTTAATAAGAAAATAGCATGCAAGGATCATATAATAATATAACATAACCCTCATAGGGGTGGTGACAACAGAGGATGTGAGAGATGTTGAGATCTTTAGAGACATTGGGGCTGATTTACTAATTGCGCTTTGCAAAGGGAATTTTCACTTAGCTTGGTGAATGTAGTGAAAATCCACTATACAAAGAAAAACCCAATCATGTGCAAGGAAAATAAAAAAATACAGGAATTTTGATTTCATGTGATTTATTTATTATTACATGTATTCATTTAGAGCTGACAATTTACACAGTGCTTTACATAGTGCACATTCACATCAGTCCCTGCCCTTGAGGTCAAATGGAAAAAGTGCAACAGATTCCTCCATCTACGCTAAACTGCGTGGATGGAGGAATCTCCCACTGGGCCAAGCTTCAGTATCTTGCTAGTCGGCACTGCTGGCTCTCAAAATACCTGAACAATCTGATTGGATGCAGGCATTGTTCAGGTATCTTGAGAGCCAGCGGGGCCAACTAGCAAGATACAAGCTTGGCCCAGTGGGAGAGTCCTCCATCTACACAGTTTAGCCTAGATGGAGAAATCTGTTGCACTTTTTCCATCTGACCATAGTGAAATCTAAAAAAAATCTATAGTTGTATGGCCAGCTTTAAGCTGCTTTTTTTTTTTTTTTTAAAGCCCGTGGAACGTGCATCTAAACAAACTTCCCCCTGTGAACAAAAAAAGTGAACCGTGAAATCACAGCACACAAAAACGTGCACAAGGGTGCTTGGTCCTTCCAAAGAAGGGACCTCGATTCCCGACCCCCCCAGGGCACAAGGCTCCTGACAGGGGTTGAGACTGTTGGTCCACCAACCCGAAGGCCGGTGGACCCCGATCCTTTGGGGATCTGCCGAAACAGGTCCCTCACAGTACTAGGCAAGGGGCTCTCCTGAAGAGAGACCCCCTCCTGGGTGGGAGGAGACAGAGAACCCTATAGAAGGGCACAGAATCTCCTCCCAACATCAGGAAAAGGCCCCGAAGGAACCTGTACCCGCTGCATCTGTGGGTCAATGCCAAAAAAGACCAATCGTGTATCGTGCATATAGTGCTTAAATAAAGCTAAAGTGCCAGTGCACCACTCTGACAGGCCTTGGGGGCCGGAGTGCAAAAATATTGCCCCAGACTAGCCATAAGGGCTGTCTTGGAGGCGTAATGCAGAAAAATGTAAGGTGGTGTGTGACCAAGTGATCAGTGAGTCAATGTGGGGGTCCCATACCCAAGTGACTTTCTGAGCACCCCTGGGACGCCACCCCCAGGGGGCACAACACCACGGGCTTCTGCCGCCTCCAACCCTCCAGCCAGACCAAGCTTCGTATCCATTCAGTCAAAAAGCCTGTACCGGGCTGTTCCCCTCTCACAGGAAGCAACCCAGTACGCTCTTTCACTTCAGCGAGTACTAAGTAACCATCCCCTGCAAGGACGGTTCTTTTCCCCACCGAAAACTGATAAGAACAGATACTACACTGGATCTTAGCCAAAAGCTGCTATTGTACACACATAAAGGACCAATTTAGAAAGGAGCCAACTAACCTTCCAGCATGTCTTTGGAGTGTGGAGGAAACCCACGCAAGCACAGGGAGAACATTCAAACTCCTTGCAGATAGTGTCCTGACTGGGATTCAAACCGGGGACCCCCACTGCTGTCAGGCTAAGTTCACTTTGCTGGGTGAATGGCCTATGCTTCTTTAGTAAATCACCCCCATGCATTCTTTTTTTTTTCTTTTAGATTTTTATTAGAAACTTTACAAACTTAAGCAATGCCATGGTAGGTAAATTGTATGTGATCATTACTAGCTAATCAGATTATTATATGTGCACTAGGAAATATTAGTGAGCATTCTCTATGCCAGTAAGACTCCGTTCACACCTAGGCGTTTTGTCTAGCCCTTTCCTTTACAGCTGAAATGGCCCGCCCCTTCTATTCATTGTATATTAGTTTTTTTTCAATCAAGGAGGTTCAGCATCACACGTGGGTGTTACCTTGCTCAGTCTGCAGGCAAATACAGCCTGCCTAAGAACGCCTAATCCATATGACATCCACACATCAAGACATTTTGATATTTTGATATTTGCATAACTCCTCCCAAGAGCAAGCCCACTGCTTGCATTAGGGCTGAAGGCTCTTGAAAGACATACTGAGGTGGGGTGCTGTGATGTATTCATGTATTCAGAAAGCTATGTACAACACCCTACCATCCCCTCCTACCAGTCATGATCTGCCTGCATTGCATAAAGAAGCACAAAGACCTAGTAAGGATATCACTGGGTCCTCTGTATGCAATGCAAAACAGAAATAGTTTTTTTTTTAATGTATTAGCATTGTGTGAATGTGTTAAAAAAATAAACGACTTTCAAAAAATTAAATTAATTGGCATATGGATGAAATGATAAGGGAGGAACCAGAGAAGGGAAAATCTACTAAAATGTAAACCTAAATTTCAACTTGAACATACATTAGTTTCTAAAATGTATGAAAAAAAAAAACAACTTATACAAAACGATTACAGTTTCCCTTTAAGATGGGGTGCCTGTGTTCCCAAGCTCATTGGAATACAGAGAGAGAGACACTGAGCGCTCAGTAAATCAACTTCATGCATTTTTTAGCACAATTTTTTCCATTATCCCTCAAAATAGGAAAGTATAAACATTACTATCTGTCATAATTTTACAATATTTATTCTGAATATTATATTCAGTCAAACAAATATATGTATACTGAGATGAGAAGATTCTACTTTTTGCAGAGAGAGTAAAGAAAAACTCAAAAGAAAAGATGGCTTATAATTGATTCCTATCCCATTTTGTAATTTAAAGTATTAAAGAGAACTAGCAACAATTAAGCTTATGCAAAAGTATGAACAATAAGCATATACAGTATATGTTTATAAAACAGCAAATGTGGCATTCACTCAATATAAACTGCTAGTGAAACTTCTTGGTGTATGTGTTTTAAATTACAGGAAATAAATAACCACCTGTGAGTGTTTGG
>NW_017306461.1:1708348-1715346 GCF_000935625.1 Nanorana parkeri
CAAAGGAAATAATCTATTTTTGGTGTTTTTGTTGTCTGTGCCCCATTGGAGAGATATAAAGCCAGGCCTGGAGCAGCAGATGGAGGCGTCTGTGTAAGGCCTGCATGACAGGGTCTTGGAGATGCTAAAAATGAGTGCAGCAAGGGTTAACTTGTACTATCGATCAGGTCGCTTACCTGATTGGTTAGGGTGCTGAGAGGAGGAGAGTAGGTGGATTCCTGTAGAAACAAAGTTCCAGTCTAAACGGGGTCAGCAGTGGGGAAACAGCATCTCCTGTCCCCTACAAGAAGAAAATGAGTGCATTAGAGCAGCAGTCGCCAACCAGTGGTCAACGAGAACATTTTGGTGGTCCCCGGGCCCCTCTGATGCCGTGCAGGCTGGGCCATCATTGAAGTGGCACGGAGGCTCCAGGGCTGCCTCTAACTGACTTCAAGCAGCGGCTGTCACAAGGAATGCGTGGCTCTCAGTACAGTGCGGGCTCTGCAGGAAGCGGGGCATCTCGTCAGTACCCGGACTATATATAGATACATACACACATATATATATATATATACACACACACATATGAGAATATATTTATATATGAGGAAACAAAAAATATGAGAATATATACATTTTTTTTTTTAATTCGTATTAGTGGTCCGCAGGATTTAAAATTATGAATTTAGTGGTCCATGAGGTCCATGTGACAAGGACATGTGACCATGCACATTATCTCAGGGGCGGAAAATGCCTTTCCCTGAGATCTCATGAGATTACAGATAAGATTTCCCAGCAATGCTCTGCTGATGTAATCTTCCTAGGATGCAACGCTTGGGCACAGATTATATCACTTATGCCCAAGAGGACCAGGAGGTGGAAAAACATTAATTGTAAGTAAAAAAAAAAAAATTGTTTGTTTAACTAATGAATGTAAGATGATTTAATATTAGCATGCAGAGCTGCATGTTGAGGTGATTTTTAGTGAAAGGGGGTAAAAGTCCACTTTAATGTCAACTTGTTCTCTAATAAAAAGATAAAAGGATAGCATTGTTTACCGTATAAACCTGGATAAGAAATCATGTTACAGGCATAGTATTTCCCCTGTACAACTCACCTATCTACACCTGGATGTCCCCAGTAGACTTTTGGGTATATCACTGTTAGAAGGAATAAGAGGTCTGAAATTGTTCAAAGATGAACAACAAAACAAATAAAAGGACTGGTTGGTCTCAGGGGCGTCCCGAGGCGTTCCCCAGACCGCGTGACACCCCGCCGTGTTGTCATCGCGCGTGCGCTTGACGTCATCTCGCTTGTGCACGATGACACCATGACCGAGTGCCCGACTTTTTAGAGGGGGTGACTCCAAAATGACTGTTAGTCATTTTGGTGTCACCCCTGCAATGGTGTCACCCGAGTGCAGACCGCACCCCCCTTGTGACGCCACTGGTTGGTCTAACTAAAAAAAAAAATACAAGGTTAAAAAATATGCATTATAGGTGAGCTCTATAATGTTGTATTGTAACTGATTGTACTTGCAAGGAGAACACACAAAAGGAGCACTTCTTCTCCATGGCTCAGGAAAGGAAGGAGCCGGGTACTTGCTGCTGGGAGCACGTCCTCGCTCCACTGGAATAGTTTTTTGTACCTTGTACCACATCACTGGTGTCCAGCCAAAGATCCGCTCCCACTGACGCATTTCACCCAATCACAATCTTAGTCGTAGAGATACAACGGAAAGCTTTTCTTCTGTTTGATTATACTAGGAGCTATTATTACCAAAAGATTCTATTGTATTATTAACATTAATTGTTTAAAATATTTATATTTTGTGGCATCCCTTTAGGTTAAAATAAAACTTACATTTTATAAAACATATTGTGAATTAATATATATATGTTGTTACATTGGGGAAACTGGCCTTAAGCTGCATCTCAGGATGACTAGAAAAAATGGCACATGCATGAATCTATAACCGGCCTTTATAGCAGGGCGCACATTGGGAAGGCTTACAACAATACAAAACACAGAAATTCCCCAGCCTCAACCTGCCAGCCAGCCTGCAACCAAACAAGTAGCCCTGTCAACAGTATGCGTTAAAATCAGAGGTTTTAGTTGCCCAAACTTTTGGCCAAAAATATGTAGAAGCCACACTTGCAGGCTGGCTGGCAGGTTGAGGCTGGGGGAATTTTTGTGTTTTGTATTGCATCTCAGGATGAACCTACACAGGAGCTCGATCAAGAACCACAAAGAGAATGAATATTGCACTCCAGTAGGACATCACTTCTCCCAGAAGGATCACTCCATTCACAACCTCAAAATTAAAGTACTAGAAGGGAATTATAAAAACTCTCATGAAAGGAAAACATTTGAGATGAAAATGATTCTACATTTCAATGCCATAAAGGAGGGACTTAATGTGGATTCTGGTTTTCTGACACACTACCAGAACTTTTTATGAATCTACGGAACATCACAATAATCATGTATGTCGTATATCTCTGATCTATTTATGGTTTATTTGTCATCATATGTTTATTTGTTCTGTCTTTTGATTATCGGGAGGCATTCTTTACTCCCAGGTCCAACCTTATAGTTTTATTATTGATTGTATTTTAATCTTTTTGCACATTTAAAAGTTGATTTATTTAAAAAATAAATATTAATTACAAAGTGTACCCATAATACCAGATGTACAGAGCTAGGCAAAGTTTTACAGCTATTTATTTCTGTAATTCTTGTAGTAAGACCAAGAAAACTGACCCAGCAGTGTTTTCTGTTAACATACTTTTACTATACAAAAATTCTGCGTGCATAAACTACTTTGTTACAGGAAAAACAATACAGATCAAACAGGCTGCTACAAAACATACATACACATGCATACACCCCTGCTAGAAGAGGAGACACTAAAAGCCACACTTTGCTTTGGCCTACATATTCTGTATTGAACAGGACTTCTGGCGAATAAGCGTTATCAGGAAAATGGCATTTGGTTGCATCCTCTCTCAACGTGTGGCCTTTAGTCATCCTTTGTTCCAGTGAAGTCCACTTTGGTCAAAGTTCCATCATTAAGTTCCACCATGGCTTCTGCCCATCCATCATTCATCTTCATGTCCTCCATTCACTCACAGGAGAAATCCACGATTGGTTCAAAGAACACAATCACATTTTTCTCACGGCAGTGATTGGATGGCAACTGAAGTCTTTTTGAAGCTGACAAACAGGAGCCTAATTCTCTCTCTGAGAACAGTTTTAAATAAATCTGATCTTCAATATCAGCCCTGACATTCCCAAAAACACCTGTGCTTATAGTTTCTAACATTTCAAAGTGCCCATTGATCTCGGGAAGACCCCTGTTTATGCCAACTGTTATCTGGCCTCAGTGCCAAAAGGGAGATCTTAACTATAAGGCATGACAGTTGGCTTTAGCATAGCAATGCAAACTCTTTTAATTATACTGTTCCCAGAGAAGATAAAACCTTCTTACACTTCTATTCATTCTGTTCGCCAGCTGTCTCCTCACCTTCCCGCTAGTGTTCCCACGTCCTTTATTGTTATTAATGAATTATTAAATATATAGTGTATGTGTGTGTCTGAAATATCATTATATATATAGATCTATCTATCTATCTATAGATAGATAGATAGATAGATAGATAGATAGATAGATAGATAGATAGATAGATAGATAGAGAGAGATATATATACATATATCTCTCTCTCTATATATATATATATATATAGATCTATCTATAGATATATATCTATACACACACAATATACAATACAAAAGCTTACTGTCCTTTCTAAAAAATGATTCTAGCAGCTCTTCTTCACTGAGAAGAAGAGCTGTATTTCTGCTGAGTGAAATAGTTCTTGTCTCCGCTAGAAGGGAGGGAGGGGAATCTGATCTTCCTCTGAGCCTTTAAAGTGTGACTTCAGCCAAAATGTTGTCTTCAGCTTTGAGAAGTGTAGAGTTAAAATGTCTGTCAGATTTTTATTTTTGTCTGTGACCCCATTAAGAGATCTATCCTACTTTCTGCCCCTGTGAAATTTTTTTTTAAATATTGGAGGGGGTGGGCATTATAAGGACAGAAAGTCATAGACAGAAATAGCAACATTGTCAGAACCTCTTACCCTTTCTCACTTTTTTTGTCCGTGTTTCTGTTTCCATCATTTCAAGTCTTCACAGGAAGTTAAGGGAAATCTCCAAACAAACTACAATAAACTCATGATGGAGGCTGTAACCCATGGATAGGCAACCACGGCACTCCAGCTGTGGTAAAACTACAGTCACATGAGGCATTGCAGGACTCAGAAAAGAAGAAGCAAGGTATGATGCGGCTTGTAGATTTAACACAGCTGTAGTGCCATGGTTGCCTAATCCTGCTCTAACCCTTTCCTGCACTATCCAACACTAAATAAAAAGTTATGGCTGAAGTAAGGCTTTAGGGTGTTTAAGTGTGTGTGTAATGTGATCTCTTCTATTCAGAAACATTAACAACATCAGCTGTTCAGGGTATTCACAACATAGCAGTAAAGCCGCCACCACAAAACCTTCAGTCATTTGCCCTTAAAATGGACAGAATTTAGCAACAAGTATCACCTTCCATATACTTAATGGGATTTACTTCTGAATTTGGGCTCGAACTAGATTTGCCCAATCAAACCTGGACAAATTCACCCAAATTGTGTAATGTATTTCAGCTTACAGATGCAAAACAATTCCTGTAAATTCTGCTAGAAATATTGTGTCCTTGTAACCTCCTGTGAACCAAACTGATATCTCATACATTGTTAACAGCTTTATCAGAGATCTTCTGCAGACTACAAAGCAACTTCCCTTTATGTAATGGAGATGAAGAGAGAGGGAAGTGTTCAATGTTGAAATCAGTTGAACAATCTATTGTAACAATGCTGCTCCTCCATATATACAGTACAGTGAGTGATCTCACAAATTGTGAAAAAAATTAAACCATGGCACCCCATCATTTCCCCCTGCCCCCCGCTGTACCTACATGTGTGAAGTCTCTGCCAGCCAGTGTAGAAATACAAACACCATACACTGAACCTACCAGCCCCACAGTATGGGATGCTCCTAAAGCTCACAAATGTGGAACATCCATTGGTTAGCACGGCACGTAACCACACTGACCAAAGAGAAGTAATACTGAGGTGGGGACCAAGTCCCGGAAATAAGAAGTACTTTTCTTTGGTCAACATTGTCATGTGACCATTATGACCATTGAGCATTGGCCATTTGGAAGCATTATGACCATTCCATACTGCAGGGCTGGAAAGTCCAGTGTAAAGACCACTAGACCAGCTGGCAGAGACTTCTGACATGTCAGTACATTGGCAGCCAGGGAAGATGGTAGGGTGCTGTGGGTAAGACCACTACAGCGGCTGGCTGGGACTTCAAGCATGTAAGTGCAGCGGCGGCCAGGGAAGGTGGCGGGGGTCAGTATAAGACCACTACATTAGCTATTGGGGACTTCAGGTATGTAAGCACAGCGGTGACCAGGGAAGGTGGCGGAGTGCTGTGGGCAAGACCACTACATCGGCTGATAGGGACTTCAGGTATATAAGCACAGCGGTGGCCTGTGAAGGTGGCGAGGTCATGTGAGCAAGACCACTACATCAACTGGCTGGGACTTCAGGCATGTAAGTGCAGCAGCGGCCGGGGAAGGTGGAGTGGTGCTGTGGGCAAGACCACTACAACAGCTGGTGGGGACTTCCGGCATGTAAGTGTTGTGGCGGCCGTGGACGGTGGAGTGGTGCTGTGGGTAAGCTCATTTTTTTCATAATTTTCATCAAATTACCTCCAGAAATATTTACAATAATAAATCAGAATAAGCAAACACTGAAAATTCAGGGTAGTTTTATTTTATGCACTGGACAGAGCATACATGAAATAGTTTGAAAAATGCCATCACAGTACAAACATTTCACCGCTATTACAAAAATCCAATGCTGCATACCATGTTGTCTAATGCAGATAGGAAGTCGCTGTGTACGGAAACAAAATGACACTTCTCTCAGTGGAGGGAAAAAATGTAATCTAATTACACAGTCTTGACCCTAGGTGAATGTTTGCTTTGCTTTTAATTGCAAGCAAGTTGTACGCGGGAGAGTAAAATGATGCCCCGCATTACACACTCAACAGCCAAGAGTAATGATTTTATTTAACCAAAGTGTTGAAAATCAAGGTTAATGTCACTTGAACTTGTGAGCTGCCAGTGGGAAGGCAGGGACATTCCTACTGTATAAATCTGAAACAGTATGTCATTTGTTCAGCACAGTACAAAAAAAGTGATTGACCTCAGTAATAATTAAAAAGACCTTGAAGCAGATAAGTTCCATTTAAAAATACAGCAAAACATAGCGCATATTGCAATCCGAAGATGGAATGAAATTGGTCCAAGCTACCTGACTGCCCTTTTAATCAATGGATGCAGTAAAAAAAGACTATACCTGCCATAAAGCTGCTATCACATGAGCATTAGATGCATTAGAGCATGCAACACCCAGGTTAGTTGGTAGAGGCGTTCAGTCCACGGTAGGCCACACCACTAGAAGCCACGCCACGAGAGACAATTTAAATCAATGGCCAGTTGTGGCCTTTACTTTACATAAAACATTTGTGCCCTTGTAATGCAAAGTCTATATGCGGCAACATCAAACAGTTACTCTGCATTCTCCACAGTACAAAAGACATTTGTTCTTACCAATGACATTTTTGCTGCTTGTAATTGCAGTGCAAAGCCATAAGTGCAAAAAGAGTAAACTCTGCCAATAGTAGCCCTTAGTTGCAAACTGTCCCCAACAGTAAAGTGCCACCTAACACTTAAAGTATTTACACATTCTGAACAAACAAAATAGGGGAAATGTATCCAAACTGGAGCATAGAGAATACTGAGAAGTTGCCCATAGTAACCAATCAGCTTCTCTCTACAAATTGTTTAGTTAAGCTTTGAAAATGAAAGCTAAACGCTGATTGGGTGCCTTAGGCAACC
>NW_017306461.1:1715401-1722172 GCF_000935625.1 Nanorana parkeri
GTTTCACAGATAACAAAACACTTTAAATGGTATATTTATTTGACAAAATGAGACCAAATAAGAGTATTTTGTTATTAAGGTGTACTTGCCTTTTAACACTTTAACTCCCCCTTAAAATCTAACCATAACTTTAACCATACAAATCAAAACTAAACCCCCTAATCCCTGACGCTAACTCTAACCTTAAAAAGACACTAAATACAGCACTAACACTTTCTGATCATCATATTAAAGGAAGTTTGAAGTGTTTGTGTACATAATTTCTTCATTATGTTCAAGATAAATTGATAAAAAAATAATAGATAATATGATATCAAATTAATTTTGGAAACATTTTTCTTCAATTTATATATTAAATTAAGATAAAAGAAAAATTATAGATAGGAATTTGCTTTTTAAAATTTCACACATAAGGAGTTCTAGGGTTTTTTAAAAATGTGTTTAAGAGGCTAGGCTTAACAGCTTTACCTAAAAAAAATTATTGTCTACAGACCTCAATAGCTGAAGCTCAGATTAAATATGCAGCCAGTCAGAAGAGTGACTGATTAACCTCTCACCCTGTTCTGTGCAGCAGCATATAGAGTTTCAACCAGAGAAAGCTAGTCTGAAATAAAAAAATTTCCACTCCGCTTTTAAAATAAAACCCATAATACTCTGTGAAACCTGGGTGTACCCTAGAGCAAATGTATGAATAAAGATTTTATGTTAATAGTTAAAAGACAAACAATATCAGTTTACCAAATATATAAACCTTAAAAAAAAATAGTAAGCCCTCAACCTGTCAATGTAAAACAAGGATGTAAATGCATTCAAATTTTGGGTAAGGCACAAGCCGGTCTAAAACTGCTGCAAGCCCATTGCTTCTCGGGTAGTAAACAGTAAACTCTGTTTAGTTTGCATGTCAAATGTTATTGTTTTATTTCTTGTATTAGTAAGAAGAGAGTGATATGACTATGCAAAGTGATCTGTGAACTGTCCATACAGAATAATTTGAATAAACTGGCTGACAATGATGTTGAGCAGACGTGGGTGACTTCTTAGTAATGGTTGCCCAGATTGAAACTGACGGAAGATAAATCCACCAAACTCTAGTATTTCCCTTTCCAGTGTTCTAATCAACCCACTTGCTTCTTATATTAGGCATTCTGGTGGCAAGATAATGGCAGTGTGCCCAACTGCAGCCACTAGTAAACCATGGGCTCCATGGCATGTCTTCATCGGAAGTATCCATGATGCTTAATAAATGCTCATTTATACCTCTACTTAGTCTGTGTTGTATACTTACCGTGGTCCCTAGCTAGCATGCTAGTGGCAGTGTAGTTCCTATTATCCAGTTGTAAGATCTTTTCAGTGCCTTGGTAGATGGGTGAAACTACATATCTGGGATAATGTAACCTCTATTGTAAGTAATGATGTTATTAGGATTAAACATAGTTCAGAAACCATTTAAATATATAATACAATAGTACATTTATAAAAGTCAGTGATCACCAAACTGAATCCTAACGGGATACACAGACTGTGATGGATGGACTGACTCTGTAAGGAACCTACTCTATATTGTTTTGATTAATTTAGAGGGATAGGTTGGGAATTTGGGTGGTTTGTGTTTGATTTGTAACCCGCCAGGGGAGGAATATTTATAATATTTGTTTTATAAAGGTATTTTAAGTTGTAGTGAAAATTGTATGTTTTTAATATGTTATATATCATCATGTTGGTTTTTAGTATAAAAGGTCAATGTGTACAATTTTTTTTAACTTTTTGAAGTGATGATTTTTGCTTTTTATATTAAATCTTTATTTAAGAAATTGAGAATCTTGTGACTGTTCTGCACACACCTCCCTCCCCACTCTCTGTTCCGTTTTGCTGCCTCCTTACCTGAAAAGAGACAGTCTCACAAAGAAATTGAAAAAATATGGTTATTTAAAAGGAAACTTTAAAGTGTACCTAAACCAAAAAACAGAAATGTTATACATTGCAGCTTGCCAGTCCTTAGATGTGATGTTTGGATTTTTTTTCTTCTTAATTTTCACCTTGTGATCCTGCCAGTAACACATACTTCCTAGAGTTACAACGCTCACTATACTGTATCTATGGAGAATCAGTGTTGTCACCCCAGGCTGCTTTCTAGGCTACAAACACATCTTCCTCTCTTCACCGTCATTACATAAGTGGCAGGGGAATTTGTAGTTTACAGAAGATAGCCTGAAAGGAAGATAATATTGTTTATTATTTCAGTCCAGCTCACAGGAAGTGACAAGGATACAGCATTTCTTTCAGGTATTTTCAGTACTTGTAGAAAATGTTCTTAGCCTAAAAAAGAAAGCTAATGTAGTCACCACATCTATGAACTGGTAAGCTGCAATATATTACATTTTTGTTTTTGGGTTTAGATACACAGTACTTTAATTGGCATTATGTTATTTTTTTAAGGTTTATATAATTTTAAACTGTACTTTTGTACTATTTACATCTTTTATATTAAATGTGTAATTAATAACATTGAATAAGGGTACACCAATGACACTGAATAGACATTTATCTAAATAGATATATAGATATAATTCAGGGAAGTGAATGTAGTGTTTTCCTTTCAGACTGTCTCTGCCTAAGTGAAGAACTGACTGGAGCTGTACATACTTGGGAAGGGGAAGGGTTGTCACTTCTATAAAATTTCCTATTAACCTGATATTTTTTATTTTATCTTTAACATATTTATATCCTCATCCTAGCAACCAGTGGTGCATTCCCCCTGGGAATCCCTAGCCGTCAGCTGAATGTAAACAGGAGGCGGAGCTGCTAGCTGACATCATTAACCAAATATGGTCATGACCATATTTGATCAATGTCGTCAGCCAGCTTCCACGGTGCTATTGTGGGCCAGTGAGCGAAGGAAGCCAAATCAACGGTACATTCACTGGCGGAACTACCAGGGTCGCAGCGGTCGCAATTGCGACCGGACCCTGGCGTTCCGCCAATTGGGGGGGCCCAGCGAGGAAGAAGAATGTTTATGGTTTTCTTGCACCGGGGCCCTGAGGGTTCTAGTTACGCCTCTGGGTACATTCATGTTTTTGTCAGCAGGATGACATTTATCATGATTATGAATTGATCTACAATGCTGGACAACATAGTTGATGATGGATTTACACTGTGGGACTTTTCCATACCAGACCCTTACCTGGATACCATGAAGGAAAAGGAACCATACCATAGTATGGTTCAGGAGAGTGCAACCCCCTTCTCCTAAACCATGCTAGACCACACACCCTTAGCATGAAGGGGTACATTGTCAGAAGAACATGCATCCAGGATGTGGGGGTCTGCGGGGGAAAATTAGAAACTAGATTCCAGATATTTTGGCTTACTTTGTGAATGAATAGTGGGTACATAGTATCCCTTATTCATTCACAAACATGCAATGCGTCCCCCAAGCATGTTATTTGAAGGATTTTTGCATTTTTTATGTTTCACTTGAAGCCTCATAAAAAGAGAACATTTTAGTTTTTCTAATGTCCTTTCCATTGGTACATATCCCCCAGGGCAGTGCCCAGCTCCCCATGCCCTTTGTTTGACAATCCCTTACCTCTTAGCCTTCACAATGTAGAAAACTGATTTTCAAGATTCTTCTGCAATTGACTCCCATGAGGTTCACATTAAAGTTTGCTGGACACGCCCACAAATCAAACCCAAGCACATTCACCTATCACTAATTGCCAGCTCTAATAAAGTAGTCTCATACAAGAGGAGGTGATGGCAGGGTGTTGTACATAGCTTTCTGAAAACATCACAGCACCCTACCTCAGTAGACCTCTTTAGACAAGAGCCTTCAGCCCCGATGCAAGCATTGGGTTGGGTCTAGGGAGGAGTTATGCAAATATCAGAATGCCTTGATGGGCGGATATTAGTCTGGAGGAATGAGTGCTTCTAGGCAAACTGCATTTGAATGCAGACCGCTGCAGGTAATAACTGGATGATGCTGAGTAATAACTGGATTACTGAAATATCTGAAATTTAATGGCTGTGGAAGAAGGTGCTAGATGATATTGGATGTCCTCCAGCCAGGAAAAGAGGCTCTATCTGGCTTGCTGCTCTATCTGACTTACTTCTAATACAGATTGTGAGAAGCTCACAGTGTGCAGTGATATCAGAGTAAGCAATTTGAGTCGAGGAGAGGAGCCGGTACAACTGTGCAAGACTGACGGTTAGGCTGGAGCTTTAAGCAAACAGACTTTTGAAACAGTGCTGCATGCCGAATTTCTTGATAAAAATTAATTAGTTATTTCCCCGCTGTGCTTGCCTTCCATAGATTTGTTAC
Organism: Nanorana parkeri; assembly: GCF_000935625.1. NCBI lineage: Eukaryota > Metazoa > Chordata > Amphibia > Anura > Dicroglossidae > Nanorana > Nanorana parkeri. The sequence continues at coordinate 1,719,720 of NW_017306461.1, forward strand.
AAATTTAACAGTAATTTGCACTTCCCTCACAGTTTCATCATGAGCGGCGCATCCAAGGCATTAACGCAAATCGCTACTTAATTGGATGTTTTATCTGCAGTTTACTGGTGCAAGTTATTTAATGAGGAATAAACCGTGAAAAGAGCAGGAGGAGCATATCCTTCAGGTCAAGAACTACGTGCCAGCCTTGAAAGGGGAATATTAAGATCTTTTAAGAGGAAATTAAAGATGAAGTGTTAAAACCCAGCAGAGTACGGCAACCACGTGCAGTAAAAGGGATGAAATCCAGGGGATTCACCTCATTTACACTGTCATTTTGTTTTTTAATTCAATTTCATCTGTCAATTTGTAGAAAGCTATGCTGTTCAAAGACAGATGGCGGGAAAGATAGGAGTAGTCTTTATTTTACAGTTAGGAAGGTTTAAGTGTATTTGAGTGACATAAAGATTCTCCCCCCAAAGAAATACAGTTCATGTGCCCTTTACCTTTGCTGGTTTTTAATGCTGCATAAATATGCTTCTAAACCCAGCAGATCCAGTGTTGTTCTCTTCTCTCGCACCGCTCTCCTACTCCAGGTCCCATCTCGTTTCGCCATCTTCCTCTTTTATGTCGTGGGGAGCCGGCTTCTTTTCCTGGTTCTTGCAGCTGCCTTCTCCTAATGACACAATGCCAGATCTTGCACTGCTCTCCTATTCCAGGTCCTATCTTGTGGTGCCATCTTCCTCTGGTACATCATGGGGAGCTGGCTGTCTTTTCCTGGTTCTTACAGGTGCCTTCCCCTAATGACAGATCTTGCACTGCTCTCCTACTCCAGATCCCATCTTGTGGCAACATCTTCCTCTTGTACGTCATGGGGAGCTGGCTGTCTCTTCTTGGTTCTTGCAGTTGACCCCCCCACTCCCAATGATGTGGCGCCAGATCTTGCACCTCCAACTCCAGGTCCTATCTCATGGTGTCAACTTCCTCTTATACATAATGGGGAGCTTGCTGTCTCTTCCTAGTTCTTGCAGTCAACTCCCACCCCCAATGATACACCACCAGATCTTGCACCTCTCTCCTACTCCAGGTCTCATTTCATGGCGCCATCTTCCTCTTGTATATCACGGGGAGCTGACTGCCTCTTCCTGTTTCTTGCAGCTGACTCCCTCTAATGAAGCAACATCAAATCAAGAAAAACAATAAATGAAAAAAAACTTGTAAAAAGAAGGATTGGCCTTTTTTTTTTTTAAATTGTAGTGGGAGGAGTTAGAATACTGCAAAGTTTTGCATAGATGTAAACATTCCCTTTAAGGAGATCCTGTCCCCACATCAGGGGGTTGAACATGAAATCCAGTTTAGTATCAGTGGGCAACTGCATTAGGAAGTCTTTAATATTCCAGAGAGAGCAGCACTGATAAAATGATGTAAGCACCACTCTCTGCAGTATTGTACTGTAAGCCCACCACAGGGGGGTGCTCATGACAGCCTGAGCTAACAGGAAGTGGGTTAAATGATGCTCTGCAGGCAGTGCCAAAGAAGAGGTGAGTATTGCAGTAAAAGCAGCTTTTTTAATTCTGGGTTACATAAACAAAATAAATTAATAAAGCAGGGATTTTGCTTTATAGTACACTGAATAGTAGTATAATAGTTTTGCATATATTGTATTTATTTACTTTTTATTGTCAGTATTAAAAACATAAAAAATGTTAAAAATAAAAAATATTTTTAGTCAGGTAAAATTGAATTATTGAATAATAACACTTTGTATTTCCAAGCTTAGCCATCAGGTGGAGCTATAAACTTATTTTTACATGTTTGCCCAACTAATCCTACCTGCTTACTTGCTTACAGAGCTCAATAGCTTAAGCTGACATTCACGCATATGACTGAAGAAGAGTAGTTCCTCCTACTGCTCATTCCTGGCTCCACAATTTCAATCAGAGAAAGACAGCCTCTGGGAATCCTTTATCATGGGTGCACCCTGTAGTAAACATTTACTGATATTACAAACAGTTTATAGACATTTGTACAAAAAATAAATTTAAACATCAATATAAAAACAAACATCCAATCACTACCCACCCCCCATCCAATCACCCCCTCCTGTATATCATACACAACTACCATCTTTTAAATACATACAGGTTTTTACCTTTTTTTCATCCTATGCTACACCTCAACACTGCTGATCTCCTGAAACCCCTTTTGCACCCGCTTCCTGTCTCTATTTACTCCAGCAATGTCTGCATAGCATCTCTCAGGGCAGGTTTTCTGATGCCCATGTGACATTGTGTTAGTGCAGGAGTCCAATAGGAAGACAGAGAAAGAACGTTGTCACCCTATAACGGGAAGTGCATGAACAAGGACTTTCATGACAAAATCAGGAAAATGTAATTCATTAAAACATTTTTTTTTAATTACATTAATATAGTAAACCTAAAAATAATTGGGTCTATATATTTTATATTTTTTAT
>NW_017306461.1:1722236-1728885 GCF_000935625.1 Nanorana parkeri
CAATAAAATTGTTAACTTTAATATAATAATATATAAGCAGTAAACAAATGGGGAGCAAGAAGGCAGCAAAATAATACCAACTAATACATTATTATATAAATACCCACATAATTAATTAATTCCATGTGAATGTTAAACCTACAAAAAATATTTAAACAATATAAGCTCCCCAATGGGAATACATGCACAGGGAAAATCCCCTGTGCATGTATTCCCATTGGGGAGTTAATATTGTTTAAATAACTTTAAAAAAATGTCTAGACAGAATTGATTTTCCTGTTTCGTATTCGGCTCAACTGAATATGACTGCACTGGGACCAGAAAAGTCTTTCTCACATCTATAGAGATGCTGGGGTTACCATATTTTACATTTCAGCCATTTTTAAGCAATTAAACCTTAGGCTGTGCACAAAAGATCATTATGTGACATTATGGTTATAAACCGTTGTGTTGCCACGGCGCAATGAAAAAGAAATGTGAATTTTACTTTTAGTAGATCCAGAAATATATTCTTGTTGAGATTTTGTTGTTGGATACGGAGATGTCATTTTTAATAAACCTACCTTCTGAAATCACTACAGTAATTATAAATGTCATACGCCATCAATTTTTAACAACACCAGAGTTACACTTTAAATAAAATCCATCATGTGGGTCCCTTGTATCTGCAGTCGGTAATATGCTTGGGCTGAGCGCAAGCATTATTTTAATACAAGCTCGTTATGGAAATGATATAAAATCCCTGGTGAGTATTCCAGACTGATAAATTTATCACACAAAGGGAAACAACATCTAATTATTCAATTTAGCATGTCATTAATAAACAGAAGAGAAATCTGCATGCCGCATTATTATTTTATTTTATATATATATCCGCCGTAGAAGCAAAATACACAGAAACTAATTGTAAGACAGCATGTAAGTGTCACCCCGAGCAGAATTATATACTACGGAATCCTGGGGAAACACAGATACTTACAGGAAAACATCCTTAAACAGTATTTTGTTAATTATCGTACCAGGTCACCCCCCTGTGGCCTATTTTGCTACAGATTAATTAAGTTTATTTTATTCCCAGCTGTTTCATATTATAATTGTGATTTGGGCTGGTACTTTGTCATTGCTCCAATGTGTAGCTCGCAGCAGAATCGAGCTGTCAGCGGTATTGTAATTCAGTTGATTCTTAAAGCTGCAAAATATTTGAGTAATGGGGGATTAGGCATATAGGAAGAATGTTGGCCCTGTGCAGGATTGAATTGTTATTTTTTCAGATGATGTAGACAATAAAAGATCCCTTAAGGCTCCTTTCACACCTGGGCCTATCGTGAATGACGTCAAACGGGCGCAAAAGTATGCGCTTTGACGCGCGTTCAGGATACCTGTGCAAACGGGGAACTTGCATGCATTGCCATTACTAGGTAATGGCACCCCAAATGCAGGTGAGCAAACACATTTTCCCCAGCACGTTCGAGAGTGTGGAAAAAAATGCAGAACGTATGTAGCCAAATTTGCTTCATACTTCTTTCTGCAGTTGGCACGTGTCCAGGAATGCAATGGAGCTCAATGGGGACACGCGCCTAATGCTGGGAAACAAAGTTCCACAAACGGGCAGGAACACACGTTATGGCAACACAAGTCCCTGAAATGGGCTTACCCAGGGACAGATTAACGTAGGGGCTACTGAAGCGCCAGCTCCAGGCCCACCACTGAAAATAGGCCTGGCTGGCCCGGATCGCCTCGGTATGCCCCATGGCAACCTGGTCCGGCCGGGCTGAACACAATCAGATAGAGGCTCCAGTGACTCTCTAATCAGGCATACTAAGTGGCCACTCGCTGGGGCACTTGAGGAGCGAGTGGCCGCTTAATTAGAGAGCCGCCTCTGCGTTTCCCATCTGACCGACAAACAGCACCAGGCCCATGATGCTCTTAATCCGGGCCTGGGTGTGCCCGCAACACCCAGGTATGAATTGGGCCTAACAAGCCCACAAAGCACCTCCACTGTAAATGAGCTTAGTATGTGCCCAGTGTTCTGAACTCGGCAAACAGCCCTAGAGAGGGCATTGGCATATATAGCATGTACATTAAAGTGTATGTGAACCCAAAATCTATTTTTCAATATGTTTGATCTCTGTTTTCTTAACCAAATATTTTTTTTTTAATTTGTTACAAAATTTCTTTTCTGGAGATCCTTTCAATAACAACATTTCCGGTTGCAGGCTGACAACGCTAAGCCACTGCCCACAATTAGCAGCAGCATTGCAAACCTGCCGTATTCACTTCATCAGTTAGCAGTAGGAAAGAGATCGGGTTTGGTCCAAACCCTAGCTCATCTGTACTTGGACGTTTGGCGACAGTTCTAGCCCAAGGGGAGGACATTACCCACTCTGGAGCCACATGTAGACAAAGGGGTGGGATGCCAGTGACATCATTGACTTTATATAGCCACATAGGCAATGTCATTGCCCAAAAAGGGCCATTATTTTAATGAAAGCTATAGATTTAAAAAGATTACAAATTACTAAAAAGAATAAAAATAACATTATTGTGTTAAAAAGAAACTAGACCATGGAACATCTGCCCACAAAAGGCAGGAGTACAGCACTAGCATTGGAAGCACCAATCACCAGTTTTGCCTGTGGTCCCCCTGCAGCAGAACTTCCCCCATTTCTTGTTCAGCACTGGGTCTATGTGTAAAGGAGGCCATCTTGGTAGTGGCAGGGTTTTGTTTTCTCATGTCACAGCCTCCAGCAAAGAGAACAGTGAGCAGCATAGTAGTGACATTACCAAAACCCATGCTAAAGCCTTAGTACATTAGATCTCACACTGCAGATATACAGCTTTGAGGCTGTAGGCACAGGAGTGCCTAGGTACAATCACATACCAGGAAGTGCTCTTCTATTTTTCAGTAGGTACATTTGTAATGTTCCCTACAACATAGCAAATTCTTACTTTTTCAGTTCCAATCCACTTTAAAGATATCATTACTATTTTTGGGACTGGATTTACATACACTTTTATTACTAGGAGAACCAAGCACAGTACCTCACCTACCCTACTGCTTGTAAGTATTTATTTATATTTACTACTCTACAGGACATCAGGAATGGATCCTGGATGGACAGTATATCCCTCCCTTGTTTAGGTGGTGGTCCCGTTAAGGTCACCTTGTATTCAGGGTTCGCGTTTGTAAGGGAAACTGCTAGGCAGTCTTCCCAGAGTTGTTAAATATACATGGGTCCCGGAATCCGGAGGCTCAGAGAGATTTTTGGGTGGGACAGAGCCTCCATCCCTGACTACAGCCACTTCTGGTAATGAAAGTTAACCCACCAGCCAGAGGGTGTGTTAAAAAGGAACAGGAAGCCAGTCAGTCTGTGAGGAGTGTTTGGAGCAGGATACATGGCTGTGTGTGTTAAGCTGTGGAATACCGTCTACCGAGACACTGCTGGGACACCCGTGTCCATACTGAAACCCTCTGTGAGCAGGCCGGGACTCTAACCCTGAGGCTGGGACTCTAACCCTGAGGTGGGACTTAGTATACAGGCGCTGAGCCGAATCTTGTATTTGCTGACAATAAGCCCTGTTGATTTTGTCATTCTGTTGAATATAAGCCATTTTACTTGATTGTTTGTGGGGAAAAATCAAAGTTTATTTGCTGATACGGCTGGCTATGGGCCATATCCGCCCTGAATATTACACTGCATACATACATGTATGCTCTACGTAACAATTATACGATGGGTAATCTCAGCTTTCTTACGTCTTATCAATACAGCAATAGCTATGATCCATCATTCTTTTTATATACCTTTTTTCAGCAGAAAAACAATCCCATTTCAAAACTATCTCTATATTTCCACAGTAATAACAATCACTTTGGCGAACAGACAAAGCTTAGAATGAAGCCTAATTTTTCCTCTAGCTTCATTTAGATTGCATTAAGCCAAGGATACACAGTATTATTTTGCCTCTATCAAAAGGCCCTTCTTTCATATTGTGTGCTTGTATTCTATTTGCTTTGAAGGAGGTTTATGATATTCCAATTCATTACTTGGACAAAAATATCTCTCGTGGACAATGGAAATATTTCCACTTGATTACACCAGTATAATTACTGCATGTGCGGATGCAATTAAAGAGGCACATTTATTTTCTGTGCTGGGTGTATTAATATTGCATGACATTTTAGCAGCCAATAGGAAGCTAGGGCTGCAAAATATCTGAATTATATATAGCTCGGTTACTGCACAAAATAAATATTTACAGACACATGAGATCTATTGCCATTCATCAGGGAAAGAGTCTTTATGGAGCTGTCATTTTCTTTTTGCACTATATAAACTATGGTCTTTTTAGTGAAAAGATACCATGGTCACAATGCTTTGAAACAAAACTGTCAGGGTTTGCAATGTTTGTAAATTAACCTTGCTACTTAAAGCAGGCACCACTAGGTGCAAAAACATGTATTATGTTGTACAATACTATCTGCTGTGCCCATGAACCACTCCATTGCATTTGCTAAAAAAAATAATCTTCTGACTTCCCTGGTTTTTAGCTCTGTCTCTACTTCTCCCCTTGCCTACTCATCCCTGCCCCTATTGCCCCTTCATCTACTCCACCCTTCTTCTACATCTCCCTGGACCTAATCCTCCCTTTCCCTACTTTTCCCTCTCTCTAATTGTCCTTTCTCTTTCTCCTCCAAGCCCGTACGTCTCCCTGTCCCTGCTTCTTCCTTCCCCTACTCCTCCCTGCTCTATTCCTGCCTACCCCTACTCCTCCCTCCCCCATCTCCACTATGCCTTTACTCCTCCCTTCTTCTACTCTTCCCTGCCCCATTCCTCCCTTCATCTACTCCACCCTTCCCCTACTTATACCTGGCCCTTTTCCTCCCTTTCCCTTCTTCTTTCCTCCCTTCCTCTACTCCTCCCTGCCCCATTCCTACCTTCATCTACTCCTCCCTTTCCCTACTTCTCCATGTCTACTTTGTTCATTCCTTTACTCCTCCAAGCCCCTAGGTCTTCTTGTCCCTACTTCTCTATTCCCCTACTCCTCCCTGCTCTACTCCTTCCTACCTTACTCCACTCTGCCTTTACTCCTCCCTTCCTCTACTCCTCTGTGCCCCATACCTTCCTTTAACTACTCCACCCATCCCCTACTTCTCCTTGGCCCTACTCCTCCCTTTCACTACTTCTCTCTGTCCCTGTTTGTATTTTCATTTACTTCTCCCAGCCACTACAATGCTCAACCCTACTGCTCCCTCACCCTACTCCACACTGCTCCTTACTTTTCTCTTCCTCTACTCTTCACTGCCCTTACTCCTCCCTACCATTCACAAACCAATGACAGCACCCAGCGCCCAAAAAAAAGGCATTCAAAAAGGGCACTCTCACTGGTATGTTGACTGGGAGGAGGGGTAGAGGCAAAGCTCCAGGTTTGAGAGGATGGGGCCTCTATTCATTGCATTAAGGAATGTCAAATAGTCAACTGAACTCATTTTTAGGCACTTGCTTAAAGTGGGCTTTTCCTTCATGAAACTTTAAGTGAATCCTTGCTTTGCTTATGTCAGGCATAGTGGTAGGTTCACTTCTGGGTATATGAAGCATGTGACTCTCTCCCCTTACTCCCGGAATGCAGTTCTTGGTGTCTGAATGGTCTGGATGCCCACGTGATCTCACATGGGAATGGTATAAATGTCCTAAGCAATGTGGAAGCTCCAACCAGACCAACTTGGATTTTGTTTTTACTTGCTTGGGCAAATCCGGTATTCACTTAAAAGTGCTGTCTATGAGCAGGCATCAAAATCTACTAGTATTAATGTTTCTCAATGTACTGTCTGAGTGTATTTTCTCTTTACTATAGATGCTAAAGGTGAATTTTGTACTTTAATAAGCTTTAAAACAAGCCCTTACTACAACAACAACAACAACAACAACAAGCTGCAGGCATGATGTAGCAAAAATACCTGCAAAGTTCACAAAAGATGTTCTGATAACTCATTAAAGTTGTTCAAGTTGGCTTTCTCAGTATCACAGCTTATTCTGTCTCCCCCCTTCTTCCCCAGAGCTCCTGCTGGAGCAGGTAGGCTGCTGAGTCACTGCTAGCAGGGCAGAGCAGGGGAGCTGAGCTACAGATTCACCGCTGGGCAGGGGTAGCAGTCGGAGCTGAGCTGCTGAGTGACCCCTGGGAAGGATGTGCAAGGTCAACTATGCAGCTGAGTCATTGCTGGGAGGGAGAGCAGGGGACCTGAGCTGGCATAGACTAGGACTTCTGTAAAAATTAAGGACAAATTACTCCAAAGTGCCTGAAGCTACAGAGGTCAGGTATGGCTTATTTTAAAGCTATTTAGTATTTACTGCTTGTTCCAGACAAGATGAATCTGGCCCAATATCAAGACAATATTTCATATTTATTTGACAAAAAATAGAAAATACATATTTTTAAAATTGTATTTATAATTTGCCCTTAAAGTTATGTTGTGCCTAGGCTGTGAATATTCAAGATTTTATTCTGGTGAATTATTCGATACATATTTTAATATAATCTAGAAGTGTATAAAGAAAATATGGCAGCACTGTTATCTACTTTTCTTGGAAAGTGGAACAATCTAATAAAAGTCCAAGGAAAGACTCCCTAAAGTACATTTTATCTGTGC
>NW_017306461.1:1729515-1745789 GCF_000935625.1 Nanorana parkeri
CCCCCCCCCAGTGCCATGATGACTAATATCACAGCTTATATAAAGCAGAGGGAGGGAAGTATCCTGTGGCTGAACTTTGTTTTTTGGGGGCTCATAGGAAAGGCACACACAACAATTAAAATTCAAATCTCTATGATAATGGCAGTTAAAGGCACAATAGCATAAAAAAACTTGTTTTCACAGAATCGAGTCTCAGTGTTTTTTAAATAATAAAGCGTTATATGGCCATGTTAGATCCAGATATTGATTAGTGGTGTTTTAAACAGCATTTCAATTACAGTCTCAGATTTAGTTTTGATCATTACTTTCTGTCCTATTCCAAACTGGAAAAGATTAAACTAAATTACAGAGTAATTTCAGGCAACAAGTGATTTGCTAATACCAGCAACAAAATATTACAATTATGTTAGCATCAGATAGCGCGCTTAGTTACTGTTATCTGAGATACATCCAATCTATTACAGCCAGATTCTGAGAGCTTCTCAAATGGGTCATCAGGTAGGACAGCAAACTATAGTTATGTGACTCTATGCTATGCAACTTCCCTCTCTTCTGCCTACCTTTTCATCTGCCTGCACTCCACCTGCTCTCTTGAATGTCGCTTGCCCCAACCTCGGTCCAGATTCCGGACTTTTGTTATCAGTACCTTGTCTCCATAGCATGATTATCTTGCAATTTTGTGAGACCAGGCTGTCATCTACACACTCCCTGGGACAGTCTAACCAGGCTGTCTTGGGCTTGCAGTGCAATACTGCAGAGAGTAATTCTCTTTGCAGTATTAATGACCACCCACCTGCAGAACAGAGGTAAAGAAAATCCTGTGAATCACATGATCAGCCAGAAAGTACTTGCAAAATTCTATATACTCTACAAATTATTTAAAATGACATGTGGGGTTGGGACTCGGGGGGGTGGGGGGGGTCAGGACTTGGGGATGGGGGGATTACTGACAGGTGTTGGGCTTTAAGTGGAGGAGAGGCCTGGTGCACCACAATCTGCCTTAATGATAGTCCAAGTAAATAGGCTCTGTTCCCAGAAGGCTTCTCAAGCCTTGATTTTGAATTTTGACAGCAGTTTAGAGTATAAAATATAACATTTTTAATTGACGGATCTACGTTGAAAAGTTTAACATGCATATCAGAAATCTATTTACCATGTAATTAATGAGAAATAGTTGTTGAGCGCTTAATTAGGATTGCAATAATGTAGCAGGCTTGTGAAGGATTTTTAGGCGCTGAACTGGCAGTTAATAGCAAACTAATTAGATATCGATGTGTGCATGTAATTGAGGTTTCTGATGTGTGTATGTAAAGCACATGTCCATTGCTTCAGTCTCCCAGACATGCAAATGAAGCAGCAAAAAAACAGAAATTGCTTTCAAATGTAGTTATGCGATACAAATGCTGTTTTTTTCTGCCTATAATAATCTCACCCATCAGAGATGTATCAGAATTTCCATTTGGCAAATTATCCTAAGAATGGCAAAGTAGCTCAGAATCAGCTAGGTGACAACAAGTCTTCTGATCTGCCAGATCTAGTGGTCATGATGCCTTATTCTGAAGGAAAGAAACAAGACTGAATGCTAAAGAAAAACGTCCGACTTTATAATATCTACAAAGAAATACCTAAACTGACTGGTAAATAAGAACATGGAGGAAGGATTTAAAAGTCAAAAATTAGTCACTAACAGTGTTTATGTCACATGTTTGGGCAACACATGTATCATGTTGAACCCACCCTTCGAAACCCTACGCTGTTTCATGTCATTTAGCATAACCTCATAATGTATATATACAGACAAAACTATAGTCATGGTTTCCTTTACAATCTGTGTCCTTTTAGGGAGATTTCCCATCACACCCTCTCCTGTAAACACAAAAAAAGGAGGAAATGTCTCTGATTTGAGGGAAATCTCCTCTTGGACAGTTGAACACTAGAACAAGTGTCCCTACTAGAAGATTTTATTCCTCTATTCTATTCCATCTATTGCTGTTCTAGTGAAAACTACAACATTTGGATGTAACCTAACTTTTATTCCCAGGTCACCAGAACAAATAGAGAGGGCCAATCGCCCTAGCAGGACATGGACAGCAACCCCGCCAAAGAGCTTCCCATTCTTCCCTACTCTAAAAAAAATTCCAGAGTTCTCCCATGTATTACTTTTTTTATGACAAGATGCCCTCAGCCTGTTGGCCAACATCGTTCAACCCACTTCCCCTGAGCATAGGCTATCCTTGGCCCACACCCTCCCCTGCCTGTGACTGGACAGTAAAAGGAAGCTGCACAGTGATAAGGCTCACCTCTCTGTCACACTGCTTTCCCCTATCAGCAGGGCTCCTTGTTCCACTTCTTCCTCCCACACTCCAGCCCTGCCTAACAGGCTTGTACCAGGTCAAATTCAACTACTTACACTGCTTGCATTTCATGATGTCTTAATTATTATAGAGCTGCATTAATTTGTATGTATTCCACATCTACTTAGACTTCAGCCCAAGATATACAGTAAATGGTCATTTTGGATATAAGGGAAATCATAATGCTCATTGCATTGTAAAGAAGACAGCTCCAGGTTAGTTTTAAGAAGTTTCCCTCAGCCATTGGAGCCATTTAAAGCCCATTACACCCTTAAAATCACTCCTTCATTTTGCCTTTCCCATTGAATCCAGGTGGCAAAATCTCCTCAAAATCTTCACGATAATGCCAAAACTTTGGTGAAGCCAACACTAACAATCTACTCTGGGCCAGTGCACACCTAGGGGGATTGCCGCACGGTCAGGAGTAGCTTAGGCGTGCACCGATCGCGCTGTGGGTGCCATTATTTTCGAATAAGCCGCGCGTCATGTATCGCAAAATACATGTACCTTTTTATCTGCGATTGCGCGTGGATCTCACCCCATTGAAGTCAATGGGGCCGCGCGGCAATCGCTGCCTGCATTGTGCAGGACCGTGCGATCCCTGATCGTGTAGGTCTGCACCGGGCCTCATTCCTAGTAGAAATAAAATGAGAGGTCTACATAGCTGTTAGTTTACAGTTAATATACAAGAATATCAACTTTAAAACAAACCCTGTCATGACAAAAAATGCAGGAACTGCCATTGCTGACCTCCTTCAGAAAATATTAATTGTCATACCGATCCCCTGACTTGATTGTTTTCCAGGTCACTGAATCAGAATAATCATGTAGCCAGTGAAGTGTGAAGCCCAAACTCCTGTTCTTGATCATTCACTCAAATAAAGTATGAAAACCATTGGAGCCAGATAACTAGTATTTTTTGATAGGAACGTGCAATGGCAGCCTTTGTATGCCTCTCATGAAAAGTTTCCTTTAATTCTCAATTTACATTTAATAAAGCTGGGAAAGCAGTCATAATGCATTCATAATAATATAAAAACCTAAGAAGCTTTGCCAATTATAAGGCAAGTCCATTTGCAATTACTAATATGTGCTGTCATGGAAACAGATTGTCCAGTGTAACAAGAGGAATTTTCTGTCAGGCCAATGCATTATAGTAAGACCCCTTATCTTTATAATAAAGAGGAGGATAATTATTCAGACAATTAACCAGCAGAAAAATGCTTTATTTTACATTGTTAGCCCCGTGCACTGCTTTTCATTGAAGCGTGGCTTGGTTTGATGTCTACTTACCCTACATCAATGCCATGATTTTGTTTTGTAGTAAAGATCATACTCTATCACTGTTTGATCCAGGTAAGATACTGATCCGCAACTGTAATGTACATCACACTGTCGTTAATGGGTCAGACCACCTAATCCTGGTATCTTAGTTATGGAATGTCTCTAGTTAGCTGCATCACCCATTGACTTTTACTGTCTCATGGGGGCTTTAGTGGCAAGACATCCTCCAGCTCCATGCTGGAGACTAATGCTCCACCAACTTCCCCTACTTTCAAAAAAGTCTTAGTTCTTTTACATTCTGTTTTCCCTAAAGGAGTCTCATATTCTCCTTTTACAGCAAAGAGACTCTTACATATCCTGCATTTAAAAAAAATTTAAAATACATAAGACATCCAACAGGGAGAGAAAGACTACCACACAGCAAGCAGACTGAAGTAACACCAGGCAAATATACAGAAAACACCAATGAATGCAGTTACATAGCCATAAAAAAATATTTAAGCGTATTTCCTGGAAGGGTGGGGGTAAAAAAAAAAACTATATATATATAAATTCCCCAGATTTTTACCATAGTTATGTGACAGGCCAGACCCCGAGTCTTCTTGTGTCAGTCTTGTGGTATGGGCAGGTGCCCACATGGTTACATGATGGCCTCCCATTGGCAATATGAGCAACCCATAGAATAAAGGTAATTAGGGTCCTCACAGGCTCCTAAAGATATCATGTGGTGGTATAGTGACTTCACTAGACAAGGGGCGATCAGTAAACTGGTCAGCAGACCAGAACTACAGTGGCGGGTCACTGGTCTCAGCTACCAAAAGAGGGTTACATGTAGGGAGACTCAGTTAGAAAAAGAAAATGTGTTAGGAGGGTTTTTTTTTAAATAAATAAGAAGGCAGCTAGTGTAAGCATTTGAATTTAGCTAAATGCAGCTAGCATAAGAACCTAAATTTGGCTCGGTATGAGCCTCTAGCAATACACTGTACAACCGTTCTCAGAGAGGGGAAAGAAGGGGCAGCACTGGGAGCCAATGAGGTGTGCTGCAGTACACATGTGCTAACGAGGAACATGGAGGATAGAGCAAAAAAAGGACTCATTAGTCTTTTGCTGCTCCTTCATTGTCCAGTCATAGACTAGGGTGGGGAAGTGACCAGGCTATATGGTGTAATAGAGGAAAGTCAGTTCCCCAGCTTTGGCTGTGCTGTTTGCAATGCTGTGTAAATCTCAGGGTCAGCAGTACAAAATACATCTTCCTTTGGCAAGTAAAACATCTCACATATACAGTATACATTTTAGCTGTTTAATGAGCTGTTTGCCAGCAGTCCAGTTTTACCTGACCTAAGTGTAGTATACCGAAATTTGATCAATTGCAAAAAAAACCCTGCACTTTCCCTTGAATTATTACTTATGTCACTGCTTTATCAAGTAAGCCTGAATCTTAATAGCTGATTAGCCATTCCTGCCTTCCTTGTTTTGGGTATAACTCTTAGTTTTCAACAACCCCGGAAGCCTTTCATTGACTCGTTCACTGAATGTCTAAGCCCACTAGGAGTTAACACAGCATTCTGCATCTGTGGGAAATAACATAACATTATGTGTCTGTTTAGAAAGTGTAATTTCATTATTTCCCAATACTTGTATAGTGCTGAAATATTACATAGTGCTCTACAGAGTACATAAAACCAATCATATCAGACCTTCTCCCCTGAAGGAGCTCACAACCTAATGCTCCCATTACATTAATTCACACACTGCTTTCAACCCACCGGCACTCACCCAAAACTAAAATATAAGTTATAAAAAAAAATGTTAGCTAGCTAGTTGTAAATCGATGAATGCGGTTGCCATATGCGTCATTTGTAGGATTTGGGGGAAACACTGGGGGGCTTTAGCTGCCTTTGTGATATGTTGGCCTTCTGGGGTATCCCTGTGCTTTTAAGGAGGAATGCCTCTAGTCATACCAGCACCCAATTTGTCCTTTGTTATATATGCTGCAATATGGAGGCTCTCATAGATTGGAGTTAGGTCCACACTACACAGAGGAGCCTTGATGACGCAGTGTGGCTTCGTCATATTTTGCAAAAGTTGTGCAACTAAAACCTTTGTTTTTAATCCTAATAGTTAGACAGTGTATGTTTTGTTTTGCAGGCTGGCTGGTGAGTGTGCTTGGAATTTTTTGTGTTTGTACTTTGCAAAGCCCTTCCATGTGCACCTTACTTTAAAAGCTAGTTATCTACTAGATTGTAAACTCTCATGAGCAGGGCCCTCTTAACCCTATTGTACTGAAATTGTATTGTAACTGTACTGCCTCCTCCATTTTGTAAAGCGCTGCGCAAACTGTTGGTGCTATATACTGTAAATCCTGTATAATGATAATGATTATAATAAATTGATGATTATGGTTGCCATTTGCTTCAGTTGTAGAAACAATGGGTATAGCCACACTGCAATACAAGTCTTGGTTATCCAAAGTAGGAAGTATGGCCCTTGTTCTATAATAATTTTAATTTAACCTTATATATGTACTCAATATTTAATGCAGGGTTTGCTTATTGCTTTTGCAGACCATGCTAATAAGAAACCCCAGCATTAGCACGTGTTGACTGTTCCTACGAGTTCAAAAACCTGATGGACATGTTCTTTGCTAGTAAAGAGGGAAGTTGTATGTATCCTTCCTGTAACTCAGATGTGTATATGTGCGTTTGTAAGAGATCTGTCATTCTCTAAAGTCTATTTACAATACAGGCTATCACAACATAGTAGTAAATCAGTTTGCTGTAAGACTCGTATACAACATAATTCATATTTACCTGACTGAAAAACAAATGTAAACACATTTTCAGAAATAATCCAGAGATTCATTTCCAAAAACAGAGATTGTACATCTCTGTAATTCCATCAAGATTTAGGGATATACCACTCCTCTGTCATAAAAAAAACATACAAAGAATTTCTCTAGCCATTTCTTGAAAATTTGCTTTATTCTTTCAGTTGTAAATAGAAGTTAGTAGAAGAACATCTAAGAGGTTAGGAGACAACTCGGTATTTTTTCTTCTGCAGTGCAGAAAATAGACATCAAGAAGGTGGATTGCAAAAATATTCTGGCAATCCCTATACTACATCTTCCAGTCGAGCAGGCATGACCATTAATTACAGAACACTGCCATTTGTAATTATATAGGATTTCTCTATTAAGGGTTTTTGCAAAATGTTACTGTCTTTTGGGATCCTGCAGTGGAAAAATTACATCAACCCATAGGTCAATGAGAAGCTGTGCTTG
The DNA here is from genome assembly GCF_000935625.1 of Nanorana parkeri. Classification (NCBI taxonomy): domain Eukaryota; kingdom Metazoa; phylum Chordata; class Amphibia; order Anura; family Dicroglossidae; genus Nanorana; species Nanorana parkeri. The sequence continues at coordinate 1,736,434 of NW_017306461.1, forward strand.
GCTTTTTTTTTTTTTTATCTATTTTCCCTGGAAATTGGTAAAAATAGGGAGATTTTGTGGAAATGTCACCATTTTGGAGAAATACATGCCAATAGGAAGGCTAAATTAGGGTGGTTTGGGTGGTTTATAAGGATGTACTTTAAATGACTCCTGGGGGCTTACAAATGTGATTGACTAAACCACCCTAAATATTCAAAGTTTGCCTAAGCTGCTCAGTGAGTGAAGATAAAGCTACATTTTGGAGACAGAAAGTAGATAATTTTGTGGCAAAATTAATTTCACCAATATCACTTCATGTACCCTTTGTGTGCTCTGTTTAGAACACTGATAATGTTCCAGTGTCACTGCTATAACCTGCATTCATTTTTTTTTATTAAACAGAGATGAAATATTAACAAGAAATATAAATATAAAACATCAATTTAAAAGCATGTAAAAATAAAACTCTTTATGTTTATATGCTTTTAAACAGTTATCTGTTTTTTACTAATTATACAATTTTTGATTTAACAAATACATATTTAATACAGGGTACATCTGTGACAGGGATACTTAGAGCATTCTTGTATTTTTTAATGAGAAAGCATACAATAAATTGTTTTCGTTCAAATTCTCTGTCTCTGTTGTGTACATCGCTCGCCGCAATTGGCTCAGCGCGGTATAATGTATGTAGCTGAAGCTACCGTACATACAGTATTACCGCACATCCAGCGGGCTGACAAATTAGGGACGTTTTGCATACCCGACGTATAAGACGACCCCCGATTTTCCGGGGTATTTTTTAAGTATAAAAAGTCGTCTTATATGGCGCTAAATACGGTAATTCTTATTTTCATATCTGCGAGAAATGTTCTCCAAGTCTGAACCTTTTTCTATTTCCACCGCGGTTGCTCCAGGTCTAAATCAGGACAAATTGTTTTTCTTTTTGAGATTGGCCAGTCTCAGCTGCAGGGGCGCCAGCCATCCATCCAAGTTTGAACGAGTAGTTTTTTTGGGCTTTGCAGAAAGACAGATACTCTTGAAGTTTGTGGGAGATACTGAAACGGCCGGAAAACGAAAAAAAAAGGAAAATTCCAGACAAAACACGAAGTTTAGCAATAAATATATATATATGTGAGAATGGTTATTAGCAAAGGAGAAAACGTTTCTCTTTTTTAACAATCTGTTTATAGACAAACTAGTCACTGCACAGCATGCCATTTACACCAGCATTTGACCTTCCCTCGCCAATGCATTGCTGACTGCAATACTATCTATGCAAGTTAGGAATTATTAGGAGACGTGTTTCACAAAATTTACAGTGGAACCAGAGCTAACACATATATTTAGTTTTGGATAGAGTAAAGGGATGGTTATAACCCCTGTCAGCTTTTTATTTTTGGCCGTTGGTGTCCTATCAGGGAAAATTCACTTCCTGTTTAAAAGCCACAACAGGAAGTGAGAGGAAATCCCTCCAAAGTGTCAGGCAGCCTGTGTAGTTCTAGCAAGCCTGTATTGCTGGCTGCAGCCCTGACTGGTGTGTGTTAATTGTCCTGTGTCTTGCTGGCTGCAGCACTAGTTTAGGCAGCTGTGGCTTAATTAATCTAACCACACACCTCCAGCTCTGGGATTGGCTTTGTTGCTGGTGGGGCCCTATTTAAGCATCATCAGCCTGTTCCCCAGGTAATACATATATATATATATATATATATTTAAAAATATTACAGTCCTGATTGTGATAAATAAACAACACATATACAAAACCACTTAACATTTCTCTCTTTAAGGTCCCAGGTGGGTTGTAAAGGGAAAGAGGAAATGGGACAGTTAGAATTCAAGTAATGAGTTTTCACATGCAGTGGATCATTCTATTTACACTGGAAATACTATTTCAAGAACACAATAGGTTTTCTGTGTTTTCCTTTTTCTTTGTTTTTTAGCCAACCTTGTTTGTTAGATATATCAATAGAAAAAGCAAACAGAAAAGCATGCACTGCCATAGTTACATAGTTAGTTGAGTTGAAAAGACACAAGTACATTAAGTTCAACCTAAAAAAAAAAAAAGAATAGAAAAACCTGTATAAACAGAACCCTTTACCCACAGTTAGCCACAACTGATCCAGAGCAAGGCAAAAGAAAACCCCTATTCAACATGGTTCTAAACGAAATCCATCATGACCTCTACTCATCCTCTGCTGGGCAAACTGAATGGAGACATTGGATATGCATCTTCTCCACTCATTTCCAAAGTAATTCTTCAATAAAATAGATTTGTCTTAAATCAATGAAATTAAAAGATCCATGCATATTAAACAGTCTGTATTTTTATTTTACTAGTAAAAGTGTGCATTTTCATTAAATGGGGTGAATTTTGACATTCCCAAATTCCTAGTTTTATAAATAGCTTCTCTCTATTATTATGACAATATTGAGAGTAGCAGTATAGAGTATATAACATATAGGACAGCAGTGCAGCAGCTTGGAGTATGTAATCTGCTGCACATAGTACTTAATGTGACAGCCTGGAGTATGTTGTGTATAGCACAGTGTATAGAAAGAACACTCCACATTGACCCTAATACACTCAGCACATCTCATACCCACCTTAGAGCTCCCATTAGTCGATTAGTGTGCTGTCACGTCTTAGATCTGTAGCCAGCAGTCTTCACTTTCCCCTGGCTTCCTTATAACATATATCTCCTACACATCACTTCCCTACACCTCTCTATGCTATTTTGGTGGAACTCTGTGAAAAAAATTTTTTTTAAATATATAAAATTACCTTTGTTACGCTCTTATTTCTGGAGCATAGAAAATGACAGATCTCATCAGATCTATACATTAAACCATAAGAGTTTTAAGTCAATTGTGTTAAGTTGTTGGTTTGGGTTTTTTTTTTTTTATTTCACTATACATATACAATATTTCAGTCACAAATAAACACTGAATTCATGCCAAGGCATTCTCGAAGCATTATGGGTTAAAGAAGGAAACAAAACAGCTGTAATCATCCCCTTGCAGGCATTCTTTCTCTCATAGAAACCTATAGCTGAAGGAGGAATAATTTATCTGACTCATTTACCTGTTTAAATTTTGGCTTCAGCTACTGAGCTAAGTATCCCTCACATATATTCTATTTATTATTGGTATTTATATAAAGCTGACAATTTACATACTGCCCATTCACATCAGTTCCTGTGCTCAAGGAGCTTACAAATTAAGGTCCCTTTTGCACATTCATACAGGGCCAATTTACCTACCATCCTGTTTTTGGAGGGTGGGAGGAAACCCACACAAGCACAGGGAAGAAAATGCAAACTCTTTGCAGATACTGATATGACTGGGATATGAACCTGGGATGCTGAGTGCTGCAAGGCAGAAGCGCTAGCCACTACGCCACCGTGTACTCAGTCTCTCTCTCTGTCCCTCTCACTCCCAATCCACCTGGGACCTTAAAGAGAATGTTAAGTGGTTTTGTATATGTGTTCTCTATGTATTACAACCATCATTTGTATTTTTATAGAGGTTTTGTACATTTAGACAGGAGAGAGACTGGGAGATCTCACTATTAGAGTATCCAGAATATATAAGAAGTGAGTAGCTGACACCCCTCACAATCCCCTGTAATGTCACATTTTGGTGGGGTGTCTGTTTCACACCAATACAAAGGAAGATTTGGGGGTTTAAAAAATAATGCAATCGTCTATTAGAGCGTTGGAGATAATCCACGATGTAGAGATACAACAAAGAAAAGTCTGTATAATTGTATTTAGTGAATCCATATATCTATGTTCCTGCCGGTTTAGCAAAATGCACCATGCAGCTCTTGCTTTCAGGATAGTTTTCAATCCCTCCTCAGACAAAATGCATGCAAACTGAAAGCAAAATACATACAATTTAAAAAATATAACCCATGCAAAATGTTAGTAAAGCACATGCAAACTGGAAACAATACACTTGCAAACCGGAAGCAAAAGGCAAGCACAGTGGAAGCAAAAGGCATGAAAACTGGAAGCAAAATGTATGCCACACCGAAACAACATGCATGGGAAACCTATCAATGGAAATGGGCCCTAATGTTTTCACCCGCTTAATTAAAAAACAAAAACAAAATTAAGTGATTTCAAGTCTAAATTGGCAAAGTGAATTGCTCTGTTGATACTTTGCTTCTCCTCTATATTCATAGCACATAATATATTTGATATTCCGTCTTAATACAACCCTGAAATTCTCTCAGTTTAGTCTGCAACTTAAGAAGGAGATGCCTAGGGCAGATTTTATAAGAAGGAATGTTTTGATAGGAATCTTCACATTATTGTGTGCCTGTCTGTAACTGCAGAGCTGATGTGCTAGACAGATTATATGTTTACTACTTTGCTTACTTGTTTCTAGACTTCCACTATTCCCTTGAAGTGTGTGGGAATTGTAATATATTTCATTCATAGAAGACAAGGAATACTCTCTGTAACATAAATAAAGACCTCTGAATTCAGTTATTAGCATATCACCAGTGGCTTTTCAAATGGTAGGGTGGTCCCTTGACAAGGATCTGTTCGCGCTACCTTTTTGACAAATTAGGTAGACCTGGAGCTATGGAATGAAAAGGAATAAGCAAAAGGCCTACATGACAAGGGTGGGAAGGGGAACTAAGGTAGGAAAGGGTTAAGGAAAAGTTAGAAGTCAGGATTGGAGGAGAGTGGTCTTCCAGGAGGGGCTTCGGAGGGTATTCAGTAAGGAGGAGTCCCAGGACTCCAGTTGGTGACCAGCAGAAGAGAGACGAACTGCCCACCCTGGTATGGGTTCTTGTCGTTGGATGGTTTGTCACAGCTGTGGCTTGACGGTTTGGATCCTTGAAGGCATTTGTCTGTGTTTGTAAAACCTGACAGGGGGACCCATCTGTGGTGTGGGTGTCCTTTTGTGGTGGTAAGGTCAAACAGTTATGACCGGGTAAAAGGGACTAATGTGGGTGTGCGGGCAATATAATTACTTCCCCGAGGAGGTGTATGTCGGGTGGGGGCATTCAGGTACAAGAAATGTGCCCGCAGATACTGGTCTGTTTATAGAGTTATAGCGCCTTCAAGGTCCTTGAAACCAAACAATTTGTATACAGTACAGTTAATGGTGGTTGTTGTTGTTATTTATAACATTTTATTTGTAAGGTTTGTAATAAAAGGCTGCTGTGGCCATTTAAACTCCATCCCTTGTGTAGCATATTCATTGGTAAGATTGGGTTTGTGTTTCTATGGTAAAGGGGTGGTTATAGTTAAAGGGGAGCCTCTGAGCTACCTTAGTTATGACATCAGCTTGACTAAACCGCCTGTGATATCCTTGGATAAAGGGTTGTTTTGGGAGCCATTTTCAGATTTTCTTTCTAAATTTAAAGCTAAATGTAATGTAAGTAGATAAATACAGTTGCAAAGGATTTGTAAATCCATGGAGCTAGGTTTGTAATTATTGAAATGCAGACAGCATCGCCAGATTCTTAACCCAACTCCCCCGTCTCCTTGGCAGTGCAGCTTGGTCAGGATTGTGCCCCCAACCTGCTGATTGAACTATGAAGGGTCAGCAGTACACTGATAAAGTCATTCCTCTGCTCCTTCTGCCCTCTCCTCCTGTAAAAGTGTTCACTTTGTGCACATGCTCATACAGCAGAGCTTGATTGGCTCTGAGAGCTGGCCTTTCATCTCCCAGAGTGCTCCATTAAAAGAGGCTGATGTCATGACAAATTCAGTTACTTAAGTACAAACCTTAGTTACTGTAATTTCCTTTTCTGCATAGAGATAAGCTTAATATTAAAGTAGTATTAAATGTTCAAACTTTTTTTCAATAATGAATGCAGATCAAACAAATATACAATGCCCAGCAAAGTATTTCTTTAATTTTTTTCCCAAGCACTTACACTCATTAAGTTTTCAAAAAGCTCCAAGTCTCTCAGCTCGGCTTCCCTGAACTTCCTGTCCAGTACAAGCTCACAAGGGACAGCAAAGTCTCCCACTGCCATCCAGCTACTAGCTTAGAGAAGGGAGTTTGGAGAAGGAGTCGGGGGGCAGAGGGTAGAGGATTGGCTTGCCTTGCTGTGTCTGCGTGTTTGTATAGATGCACACAGCTTACTACCACACACAAGGGTGGCTCCAAAGGACACTGCAGTGGGGAGGAGCCACCCTAAAACAGGATATCATGCAGTGCTCGGGGGACCAGCTGATTCTGAAGGAAACTAAAACTTTTAAACAGCAAGGAGCAGAATCCATTGTAAATGATTTCATCAGCATTTGAAATAACATTTTGATTTTAATATCACTTTAATTGCAGCAGATAGAAATCAGGTATGTTGCCCTGCCAGACAGAACTATGCTGTGTGTAAAAGAGCTGTGTAAATCTAAAGACTGGATGGACAGCAATACAAATTATTTGGCGAGTACAACAGCCCCCCCACATATGTACTTCATGTGTGTCTCTAGCCTGCAATTCAGCGTTAACATTTGTTGTTGGAAAGTTTGAGCGACCACATGTAGGAATACATGTAGAAAAAAAGGTAAGCGTTAACTAGTATGGATTTATGACGGACAGATGTTGTCAAACAAATCTCCTCTCTCTTTTTGAGGCTGTAAATAGAAACTTGAACAGACGGTGACCGTCGATGAAGTGGATTTAGCGTTTGACACGATAACGCACAGATGCCTAATGTGCAAATTAGTATCTAATTGTATGAAAAATGTAATATGCAAATAGAAAAATTCAGACTTTAAGAACACATCTGGATAGGTGTGATAAATGGTTTTGTATGGTGGATGGTCTTTTTTAAGCTGAACTTGCTTTTTATGGTTAAATCAACTTTTATTAGGCATAACAAAATACAATACAGTATCAACAACAGACCAAAGCTTGTATGTTGAGCAATCAGCATGAAAGTGGCTAGGAAGAATACAAGGCAATATGATCAGTAGGAACATAGTTGATTGTACAAAGTAATACCCCAAGCTTTGGGGATGGAATGTTTTGCAAGGGAGCACCATGGGATGTCTAAGGTCTGTCGGAGGTAGGTGGGGCCAGAAAGGAAAAGAAGAGGGAGAAAGGGACGGAAAAAAAGAGAATGAGGAAAAGAAAAAGAGTAGGGAGAGATGATGGCATGTGTTGGGTTCCTCCATAAGCATGATATCATTTACTATGCTAACCCAGTGCGGGAGTGGAGGGGTCTCCATGGTTGTAAGGCCATAGCCGGGAGTTTGCATGCTACTGCGCAGGTCCCAGTCTTCCAGGTTGCCAGAAAACATGCGCTAGTGCGCATGAGCATGCAACGTAATGGACGTATGAACGTGGTGCACAGAACGTGACACGTCTCTCTCTGATAGATGAATTGTAGAAATGTCACCAGCACACCAGTCCTTTTAAGATAGTAAAAGCTTCATTTATTGAAGTTTTGTCATATGAACAACAAGCACTTTTGGGACCACACAGGGTCCCTTCATCAGGCTTTAGCATTATTCTCTATGATAGATGGCCCTATTTAAACTGGCTTGCCCAATGGGTCAGTGCTGAACAGTCTTTCCGCTTGTGCTCCTGTGTTCCTGTCAGTTTGATTACCTGTTGCCTTGACCTGGATTTCCTTGACTAAGCCTGATTTCTGCTTGCCCTTGACCTCTGCGTGTTTCCTGGATTCACTTCTGTCTTCTCCCTTGGTACCATGCAGACAGTCTGGCTTTGACCCCTGGCTTGTTTGACTTCAGTTCCTGCTGCAGACCACGCTGACCTCCAGCCCTGCTCATCCTCCCAGGGAACCAGTTGCTGGACTATTACCAAACACAGTGTCTGAACACCTTGGCACCCTTCTACTTGCTCCCTGTCCCCACTTTCAGGGATGTGAGACAAGAGCCGCAAGGAAGGCCTCCTCAGTTAATCGGTCCTCAACCAGATACGTGATAATTGTCTTTCATTAAGAGGAATGAGTTGTCTTACTGCGGAGAGGAGGAAACGGAGCAATGATTTACATTGGTGTGATCTGTGCCCTGGGAGGGTGAACTTTTTTTAGGTTGAACAAGACCTGTAAGGTTACAGCCTCCAAGTTTCCTACTAGACTATACATATCATAGATAGGGTTTTCCCTGTGATCATGGGGGTTTCCTCCCAAACGTGAACAAAATGCTGGTAGGTTAATTGGCTCCTGTCTAAATTGTTCCTCCTTTGTATGTATGTGAGTTAGGGACCATAGACTGTAAGCTCCTTGATGGCAGGGGCTGATGTGCATGTAAATAATAATAATCTGCAGGCATCTCTTTATAAATGTGGCAGAGTCACACAAAAAAACAACTAATTTCAACCACCTCCACAACAAGGCCCGTGGCATGGTCCATGCAAAGCTATAAAGCTCTTCTGCACTATGGACTTGCAATTTATGGCTGCTTGTCATTCGTATGAATGCTATCAAAGTACAGATGGCTTGCTATACAAGGCAAAGGCCATTTTCTTCCATTTTGGAAAGAAAAGGTTTAAACCCATTGGGGAGATTTCCCTTCACTTCCTGTCCTATAAACACACGTGAGAGGAAGCCACTCCAAAGTGAGAAATCTTCTCTTAGAAAATTGTCAACAGAACAAGTGTCCCCATTGGAGGTTTCAACTCCATTCCTGTTCTGGTGACTATCAGAATTTTGGATTTTCCCTCATGCCCATTCCCAGTGGCAATGGTCACCAAGATAAATGCAGAGGATAAATCTCTGCATGGAAACAAACAGAAGTAAACACTGAATAGAAGTCACCACTTATCTAAATTGAAAAGGACATTTTTGGCTTTAGATACACTATAACTATGGGCTGGCTGGACTGCATGGCTTTATAGTAAGTCATAATAACCCATTTTGTAAATTAGTTTGTGGTTTAATGATTTTGTCAAAAACCATTTTGTATCTTTGTGCAGATTTCATTAAAATTCCCAGTGTTTTATTTTTATAGCATTTTATACTATATTAAGCGATTTTTAGAATGTAGTCTGTGAAGCAGGTAAGACAAGACTAGCTTTAACTAATCCAATAAATAAAAGGCATTTTTTTTACTTTTATCTTACTGGATGTCTGACAGAAAAATAGAAATTACTTTTGAAGTATATTTTTCAGCACTGTGCATAAATGGGACGTTTTGTCCTATTTGTTTTTGTGGCTTTCAGTTGAGTTTTGCAAGCAGTAATTTCACATCTGCTGCAACCCCCAACATTTCCATTAACCTCTCCAAAGAGCGTCTGAAGTTGATCTTTGGGTTTTTCTCAAACGCCCTCACAAAAATGGAGCGGCGTGTCCGGTAGCACGTCTAATAACCAGAGACCTCTTGCACACCATATGCAGACCAAGCATATCACAGGTTTATGTAAGCATTAACTGCAGATTTGTT
>NW_017306461.1:1745932-1776774 GCF_000935625.1 Nanorana parkeri
TAGTTTTATGATACATAGAGCTTTCTTTTGGTGGTATTTATTCACCGTTGGGGTTTTTATTTTTTACTATATAAAGAAAAAAATTAAATAATTAGGTATGTTCAGATACCAGTGCCGAAACTTGGCTTTTTCACGAAAACTACCAGGGTTGTAGCGGTTGAAACTGGGACCTGGCTCTGGTGCTCCACCACTGTCCAGAAATCATTGGTCTGTGTTGTTTTAGAAAAACTGTCACATGACAATAAACAAAAATTTATCAGTGCTCGTACTTGAAAAAATGGTATCGGTGCATCCCAAATATATAATTATTTTTAAAAATCGTACATTAAAACAGGGATGCACAAATCCCAGGAGCTCTGTGTGCTCCTTAAAAATGACAGCTGTCTCCTAAATTTTGCATTTTTCACTAGTCTAGTCTTGGAGCTGGAAAAGTATCTGTACTTGTACCGAGTACGTACTTGGTATCTGAACATCCCTAATATTAATCTTTCTTCATACATTTAGGCCAGAATGTATTCTGCTACATTTCTTTGGTCACGTTGGCTAAATAGATACCAAACATGTCCAGACTTAAATTTGCATGCTCCCCTGAAATTGCAAAAAAAGACCATACCCAAAATTGCACATTGGTAATGCTTTCAAACCTTTTATCGCTTATCAATTTAGTGTTAACAGTGAACAGGCCCTAGAATTGTTGCTTGCACTTCAACGTACGCGGTGATATCTAATATGTGTGGTACTCCTCTATGGGAACAGTACATTAAATAAGCATTGCCACCCTAGGACAGGAAGTGTGTTGCTGTCAGGTTTACCAAGGGAAAATGATGGGATAAAAAGCCTGAAAGAAAGAAAACTAATGTACTTATCACCAGTGGAGGTGTAAAAAGCTTTGGGCTAGAGAGTAAGCACAATCAAATGGCTGGGACCGATTCCTGCAGCTAAAGAAAGTTTACTATCCTTTTTATACAATTTTGAGGGTGACATGGGAGAAACACCAGTTTTTCAAATTACATGTTTCAGGGATGCCTAGTGATATGAAGTGTTAGGCCTCATTCACACAGGTCTAACTAGTGGAGTACACGTTCATGCGGCATGCACGCCCATATCGGGCCGTTGCACGCCATATCGGGCCCAGGAGCGACAGGTGCTGTGCGTAGCAGCCTGTTCTTCCCTATGGGAGGACGTGGCCAGTGTGCGTATGACAGCGTACAGCCTTATCCTCCCATAGGGAAGAACAGGCTGCTGCGCGCAATCAAACGCAGAACATGTCCCTTCAAGGAACGGCCCAATATGAGCAGGCACGCCCAATGGATGTGTACTCCCCAAGTTAGCCCCGTGTGAATATGGCCTTACAACACAGTATGTTAATCTGGAACAGCACCAGCGACACTAGTGTAATCACATAATTTCTATATGTAATACATTTTTTTACTTTTACATCATTCCATGTCTCTTTAAATATTAAAAGTATTTTTTCTGCAACACATTTTTTTAATCTAACAGTTATGGGTAGAATTCAGCAGGTTGAAGTAGTAGACAGAACAGATCTAAAAAAAATAGAGCTGAACTCCTCAACTTTGTAACAATTGCAAAACAGTGTCAAAACATGTTTCATCGGATAGCTTGTGTTTAGTATACAACGCAGAGTGCACTAAAACACTTCCAAACCACAACCACATTCCAGAGACGAGGCAATTGTTAAGAATAAATAGAAATTACAGGGCAATATTTCAGAGACAATAGACTGTCATATAGCACAGTGGTTGGATGTGGCGCATTGTAAGATGGAGAGATAAGGCAAGTATTAAAAAGAAAGTAAATTAAAAAATAGAGTCTGTTATGTCAGAGACATAAAAAACACAGCAAGGAAGCCTTTTTTAGGCTGCATTTGAAGAGGGAAAGATGAGGTTTTAGCATGAAATAAAAATTATAATGGATTATGTCACAGAGAAGAGGTAGAAATATTGCACAATTTGTAAGCCTTTTTAGTAGGCTGTATTTCAAGAGAAAGAAACAAGACTGTTTATAAAGAAATAAAAAAAAGACAAGAGCCAGAAATATTGTACAGTCAGCATTGAATCAGTTAGGGTAGGGCAGACTTTGAAATTGGCATACAACATGCAGTTTTTAATTGTACAAATCTACATCTAAGTGTATATATGACACAGAAAAAGAGAGAAATTTTGTCCAGACTACAGACTAGTAGGCCTCATTTTAAATTTGACACAATGCACGCAGCTGATCAGACCAAATATACGCAAAAAATAGTATTTTAAACACTATAAAAAGGAATGCACAGTGCATTAGTACTATTTCTACTAATGTCATAATACATTAAAGGGACTTAAAAATTGGTGCTGTGATTAACAAATGAAGTGTTAAGTATATGTCTAAAAATTACAAATTATTAATAATGAATCATAAACGTTCATCACAACATGCACAAAATCCCTTAATGTTTTCCTCTATGATTGTATACCGCACACTGTCACCTTTACATTTAAAAAAGCTGCTTTTTACAGCTATGTACCGTATATACGCGAGTATAAGCCGTCCCGAATATAAGCCGAGGTACCTAATTTTAGCAAAAAAACCTGGGAAAAAGTTGTGCAGCATATTTACTGGAGAGTGCATTTAGTTTGTAGGCGGGGTTCACTCTCGGGGTGTTGCGTGTGTGTTCCCTTTGGGTTGGCTGTGTAACCCCGTGCATGCAACTCGAAACCAGACACCCCACGGTCAGGGGCCACGGCCTTGGCCTCGTGCAAACACTCCCACACGTGTCGTACTGCGTACACAGGGCCTCATGGCTTCAACCGCCTCTGCGGTCTTCGGCGCTTCCTCCCCCTTAGGGAGAAAGGCCACCATGAACGGCACCCTGTGTCAGGCATAGCCCCATTGCGCACCCACCCTCCTCAGATGGTTACAGCCACGATACAGTCCAACATCACACTCCTGTAGAACCCCACGTTCTCAGAGGTTGGAGGGAGAAGAACCAGTCCACACAGATAGTCTTTTTGTTGGTTTTACTTGAAGGTATAAACAGAACAAAGTATACGATCAGCCACCCCCGGGTGGAATGACGGCACAATTCTTGTTACTTGCATGGTGATACAATTTAGAGAGAGAGAGGTACATCAGCCCAGGTGCAGCCCAAAGTCCACGACATACTTCGGCCATAGGCCCACTGGCAAATATCGTCAGTCTTCTAGCACTTCACTATTCTCCGGAATCCCATCCATTGTCAGTCCTAGCACGGTGGGTTTCCCCCTGTGGGGAAACTAGGGAATCTTTGTAGCTCTACATAGTCCTAGGCCTGGTCCTGTCCTTCCCATGGACCAACCTATGTTCAAGAAATCAGTCTCCCTCCGGAGACTCTGCAAACAGTCCTAGACTTCTGCTCTCCTGAAATCTCTGCCTCAGAACTGCCTTTCCCCTCTCGGGCGCCCCCTATAAATCAACTGTCCTGGGACACAGAGTCTCCCCAGGCCAGTGCTGCATCTATCTCCAGGGCCCCATGGGGACATCTAGTGGCCGTTGGCCATACTGCACCTACCTACCTACAAGTTGGTTACATGTTTAGAGAACTCAGTCTGCTTCTTCAGACCAAATGTGGATATTATCTACCTGTAACAATACAGATACAGTGAACTTTTAAAAGAAAAAGCATATACAGCATTGTGACAATGGAATATATTCCACATATACAAAGGGTATAAGCCACTCTAAGGGATTGCAGAGCATGTGTATCACCATAAGAAAAGTGAATATAATTTTAATTTTTAAATTTAACACATTGTAAAGGCACCTTATCAATCATTTGGATGATCACTGATCATATGGGTTATGGACTTCCTGTGACTGCTGCCAGCAGGCAGGCCTGGCCTATGTATTGCGAAAACCAGAAAGCTTCACTTAGGCAGCCACAGCTGCTCTTGCTTTCATCAACCTGAGTACATGAGGCATTTTGGCCATGAAAGCGGATTATGCCACTGTCTGGAAAAGCAATTCCGAGGTTCCTCAGCATCTCCTCTTCCAGATAGCACATTTTTTTCCTGCTCTGAGGGAAGGATGAGCTCTGATATTTTCCCATTGTAATTTGGATCCAAAAGGGTGGCCAACCAGTAATGGTCGTTCTCTGAAAATCGTGAAGTCCTTGCGCAGGCAATACAGCATGAATGAGCCCAATGGAGCAGCACCACCATCTCCAGCAGTGTGGCCCATCCTGTATTTATCCTGAATCTATCCCGATCACGTGGTCCTACAAAATTCGCTGAAGGGGGCAGACTCTACTGAAAATGCTGAAATTGGAGCAAGTGTATTGCCAGCAAAAATTTCAAGCTGGCAGTGAGATGCTGGGCATTGGGGTGACTGGCTGAATATTTTTCATACACTCTAGCAGCTGGGGAAGAGATACCTGTATGGTCAAGGATGTAACTGGAGACTGTGGGGTGGGCTTAGGAGACTTAGAGCGTAGTTGAAGTCTAGGTTGCGTGGCCCTACTACAAACCCCTTGTCAGACTTCCATCTCTATGGCTTGAGGCTGCAGATGTTGCAGTGGATGCACACTGACCCCCTAATAGCTGTGTGTGAGGAACCTTTGTCTCCCTTTAGGGCTCGTTCACACCAGACACAGTGCGTTCCAGCCTGATTCTGGCCGGAACGCACTGCATCGCATTGTGGCTGGCTCACTATGTTGTGGGGCAGGAAGGGTCATGGCCGGTCCGAACAAAATGCTGCAAGCACTATTTTGTTTGCGCCGGACTGCAGGCATCGATGTGCCTTGCATCCCCGTGCGGCCGATCTCATTGCGGCCGGAGGGCGTGGCTACGGTGCGCCGAAGGGAGCAACGGAGGAAAAAAGGAAAGGTAAGTATGTGCTATTGGGGAGAATGAGAAGGGGAGGGAGGTGGGGTTAAGAGAACCTGTTTCTTTGCCATACATGGGCAAAGTACAGGTTTACTTTAAGCTGAATACAGTTATATACATCCCTTCCAAAAAATTTAACAGCCCATAGATTTCAGATAAAAATTATATCTTTGCATGAATATTTACAAGATTACCTTATTTTCATTTTTTATTTTTTTTTTATATCTGAGATTTCAAGCGCAGCGGCCTTCCAAATATTTTTAATGAATTATTGGCAGTCATCGTTATTTGCCAATTAAGTAGAATAAGATGCTGAAACAGATAGCACAGGCGCACATGTACAGGCTTCTTGGCAACTGGCATTCTGGGTTTCTAACAGGCTGTGATGGAGAACTGCTTGTATCGTGCAAGCTTTTATATTCAGGAATGTTTCAAGGGATAAAAAGCATTTTCCATGTGGGTCACTAGCTTGGCACACACATCTATTTGATGTTTGTACAGGCAAAAAGACCTCTTCTTAGTGAAGCACTTCTTCCTATTCAAGTTCCATTATTCCGCATCGATGAAGAGAGAGAGAGCTTAGCTGACTTTAACATTTGCAAAGTTTTATGTAGAGACCCGTACACCGCTATGCATTCCTTAGCAGAGTTGTTAAAGGTATACTCCGGTAAAAACTAAAGTGGACCTAGCATCAGATATATTGTTCATGATAAGTGCATACATGCTAAGCAATATGTCATTGTAAAGCTTCCAGGTATTTATTACCTATTACAACACTCCCCTTTGACACTAGCTCCATCTGCTTTTCTGTCCAGGACAGGGCCAGTTAGAGGCGTAAGTAAAAACTTCATGGCCCTGGTGCAATAAAACACAGAGCCGACGGAGTGGAGAAAGCGAGCCGCCAGATAGCCATCCATCTAGCATGCCATAGGAGTCCCTTGATGCCTCTGCGGTTACCGGATCCCGGGCAGGAGGGGGCAGACCCTCTGCTTCTTTCCAGGGCCCGGTCGAACATGCGACTGCTGCGACCCTGGTAGTTCCGCCAGTGCCGCCATTTATCATGTTTTCAAACAGCTCCAACCCTATCAGCTCAGCTTCCCTCAGCTTCCTGTCCAGTACAAGATCACAAGGGACAGAGCAGTCTGCAGCAGCCGTCCATCTACTAGACTGAAGACGGGAGGATGAGGGGAGAAGGAGGAGTGGGAGCAGGGAGGAGGGTAGTGTCTTGCCTTGCTGTTTCTGTGTGTTTGTGGAGACACACACAGTTTACTAGCACACACACAAGGGTGACTCCATAGGACCCTGCAAGGAAAATGAGCCACCCTAAACCAGAATATCAGGGCCAGTGCTCAGGGAACCAGCTGATTCTGCAGGAAACTAAAACATTAAACATCAACATCCATTGTAAGTGATTTAATCAGCATTTGAAATAGCTTAAAAACATTTTGACTTTAAAATCACTTTAATTCTGTCTACTTTCCAGTCTGATGACGTTACAAGTCCTTCCTCAGCTTGTTCGGTGGTCATTACAGTAGTGTTTAATGGCACTCACATAATGACTTGTGATCACAATTCGGGGCTGCAGTACCGTGAGCCCAGACTGGCTCAATAAGGTACTCCCAGGGGGTGTGTCCATGACAGCCTGGGGTCACAGGGGATTCAATGATGCTGGATGTCATTCCACCTAGACAGGGTAAACATAGGCCAGAGCTGCAGCACAGAGAAGCTGTGTACTGCAAAATAAAAGAGGATTTTTTGGAAAACGGCGGGTTGGTTGGACTCACAGATAGAGATACAATGATGCTGGATGTTATTCCACTTGGAAGTGGGCGGAGACAGGGTAAACAGAGGCCAGAGCTGCAGCACAGAGAAGCTGTGTACTGCAAAATAAAGGATGGGGAATAATTTTGCTTTAAAAATAAAGAGTCACAAAAAAAGGAACTAAAAATATAAGTTATTTAGATCCATACCAATGATGAGAAGATTTGGACTACTAAGAAAAAGCCTTTTCTGGAAGTGGTGACCCCCTTCTCCTGTTTTCTATTCATTGCTGCATCTTCAGGTGCAATTCTCAGTGTGCCTCTCCCAATTTTGAAACCTGCTGCAGCGTCTAGAACACAATACTGACGTGCATTTGACTTTATTAGGCTGACTTTTTTTTATTATATAAATTAGAAATAAAAATGTAATCCTTGAATTCCACAAAGGTCGTTAGCAGCGAATAATTGTGTAGTGCCTTGCATAAAAGTCTATGGAGAAAAATAGGTCAAATTGCTGAGTCCAATGTGTCATGCTCTATAAAACATAATTGCTGTATGCTGTAGTGCTCAAACAAGGCACAGTTTAATGGATGCTATAAACTTATTAGACATGAGTTCAGTTGGAGCATGTTTTCAAGAAAGAGACCATCAGACCACAATTCCTGTCTAAATGTGTCATGTTAGAGGCGTTTTTTCCCCGTTCCTTTAAAAGGGCAGCCATCATAAATAATGTTTTTCTCAAATCACTTTTATGAACTTTGTTTATTACTACATTTCTTATAATATATATTCTATGTATATTACTATATTTCCTTGTGTATGTTGTGTTAATTTGGGTTTTTTTTAACAATTCTTCCAACCAAAATGTATATTTTAGTTGTAGGTGATCACTGATGGGCTCAATCTCATATGCCATGGATAGTCCAACAGTGAGATCTCTCTGCCATAAATCTAGATTTTGTACCCATATATCTAGAACCTTAGTTCTCAACTGGTGGGTCGCGACCTCGTGTTTAGTGGTGCGCCACATGCCTTCCACTTTTGGGTGGAAGTCATGGAACAACACTGTTCATTCTTAAATTGAGCAGCCATTTAAAATATGCTGCCGGGCTCCGAGTGTTGACTTGAGGTGGGGTGGGGTGGGCTGGGGGTATGGCCGCTAGAGAGCTCCATCCATACGTGCAATGCTTATAGCTCTCTCGCATGTCCTGTAGAGGTGCCTGGACCGGAGTGACATCACATTCTGGCTCCCGGCACCTCTACAGGGAGCGCATTGGGAGCTGTACAAACAATACACATATGGATGAAGCTCCATCACAGCACAGCAGCCCACACTGTCGTGCGCTCCACTACAGTTTGCCGACATCAACCCATATCACAACTTAATGATCAAGAACAAATGTGGGTCCTGAGATTACACAGGTTGAGAACCACTAATCTAGGAGATCTTGGTGTATCTGTCCACCTTTGTTAGTTCCAGCTCCTACTGCTACATTCTCAAGACTATAAAATAAAAATTACAGCAGGGATGGTAGTAGACCCTGATAATAGGTACAGATCCAGGAACTCATGCAAAGATCACTCCTATAGGGACCCCAGGAGATAGAGGACATTGTTAGCTGTCCCAAATCCAGCGTCAAGACCCAGCAGAGTTTGCAATACCTTAAATTGTAAGCTCCTTGAGGGCAGGGACTGATGTAAAGGTGCACTGTTTAAAGCGCTGCATAAAATTGTTGGCGTTATATAACTACCAATAAGAAATAAATACTTTCCACCTCCCTGGTGCAGACCCCCGGAGACTCACTGCTATGCAATTCAGTGCCGTCCCTCTTCTGGAATGAATGATGCCCAGTACATAGGTTGCCACCGTGGACCCATAGAAAAATGCTGCACAGTGCAGCACCATGTCATTACATGGTGTTGATGTCGGCAAAACGTAGGACCCCCTACCCCACCCCCACCCCCATTGCCTGAGAAAGAGGCTCAGACAATTGCAGACAAAAAGGTACGTGTCCTGATTACTTTCAGTTTATTACAGCTGCAGCCTGTCCCCTGCCAGCAGCTGTAGTGTGAGACTTTTGCTCTCTGTGGGGAATCAGTGGTCTCTCTGCAGAAGCCTGATATACTCTCTGCTGAGTGAGATACATGGTATTGCTGGCTGCAACACTCAGGACCCACCTACTGCCTGAGGAAGAGGACCGGACAGAAAACTGCAGGACAAAAGGTATGTACTGTATACTGATTACTTACAGTTCGTTAAAGTTGCAGCCTGTCTTCTGTCAGCAGGTGCAGAGTAGAACTCTTGCTCTCCGTGGGGAATCAGTGGTCTCTCTGCAGAAGTCTGACATGCCCTCTGCTAAGTCAGAGCTAGAGCACTTCAATCAGTTGGGACCATGAGCTTTGCTGATTGCAGAACTATAGCTCTGACTCTGGCTATGGTGTGTTTTGTACCTCTGCAGAGAGACTACTTCCTCCACACAGAAAGAAGAACCCCTACTCTGCAGCTGCTGGCAGGGCAAAGACTTCTCTACACAGGCCGTAGCTGCTTTAAAAAGAAGAGGACTGTAAGACAATGAACACCTTTTGTTTTGCTATACCTGGAATGCATTTTAAAGTGCCCCCCTCTACATTTTGCTACTATATTACTTGACCATCCAATGGGTAAATATGAGTGTCCTCCTGTACATAGAGAATGACAAATTATACACAGATACAACGTTTTATAAACCACATAGGTGATAGGATTAGATTAAAGACATCATTAGGTTTGGAGGCAGGCCAGAGTTAGTCTCTTAGGCAAACGTTATGCTAGGATTAAGGTGCCTGCGGCTGATTGGCTGCATTCAGTGTTAAACTGACAGTTTTCCACCTGGTTTCTTCAAAAATAGTTGATGAAAAAAAAATGAAAACATTTTTTTTAATCAACGTGTATATATATATACCTTCACCTGGTGAACCTGCCAGTAGCCCACATCCTGGCCTAGGGTGAAGGAAGTGTGTTCAAACTACAGAACACCTCCCCTTCTCCTAATCTGCATCACATAGAGGGAAGGTGTAGTTTGCAGAAGTGAACTGAGCATATCTGATAACATTACTTGCAGCAAAAGCATAGGAAGTTACAAGGTCACACAATTGGAGTCAATATCAAAGGATATGTTATTGATTTAATAGTATACTTGTTTTAATAGACCATAAGGGAGCAAACGTGGAACAACTGGTCTGCCACTCCTGTTATTTTCCATACTTCTTAATAAACCTGACAGGGGTTCTATCTCTTCCCTACTCTATCTGAAACTAAAAGAAAATATTTTGGTTTTGGATCTCCATTGAACTGTTCTCATGACTTTCATTCAAATGTTGGGCAGCTGAGAGCCGAGACAGGTTGAAAGTTCACCCCCACGTCTCGTGACGCAACATCTTGTGAAGCCTAAACAAGTCATTGGCCTAATGAACCTGCAAACAAAATTGCCCTCCTTTCATTACTTATGGTCTTGCTCAATCATTAGAAGGCTCTGAATTTCCATTTAGGTCTCCCCGTATGTAATCTTGTTACGAGACACCATCAAAAACCCTTTTGCTTTCAGCTTTGACCTGGTTTTCCGGGGAGGAAATGAACATGTTGTTCTATTCTAAAGCTCTCAGTAAAATTTGCCGTGATATCTGAGCATTTCCAGAGATTGATCGCTAGGTAATTTTCCTAATGACGCAGAATCAAGTCAGTGACACAGTTACCGCTTATTAGATTTCAGGAGGAGGGTCCAACTTTCGTGTGCATCTCAATCTGTTGACGACCTCCAGTAAGGGGTATAATGTACAGTAGCAGGTTGAGCCATCGTTTTCTCCGGAGCAGATACAGAGGGATGGAAAAAAGAAAGATCGACCCTTCTCCAAACGTTTTCGGTCCTAAAATGCTTAATTAAAAGTGTTTGGGTTTATTCCCTAATGAGAGGGAGATAATGGGGCATAAAACTGAACTGTAACAAAAAAACACAAAATACAGATACACAGCATTTTACTGACTTAACGTAAACACGATGTGACAATGCAGTTTCTTTCTTTTTTCCCTATGACAGTTAATTCCAGACCAGGGGAACTGTCAAAAATGTTTAGTTCTGCATGGTTGGAGTTAATTACAGGGCCCAGGGCTGTGCTGACTCTCTCCTGCTAATGGCAGTGTGCTACAGGTAAAAATCCATTTGCAAGAATGTTTTCATAGCCAGAGATCTAATTTACTGAATATCAAATATTTATGCTTTTGCAATTAAAGTGACAATGTTTTTCTTCCCCTCTTTTTTTTTCCCCCTACTCAGTTCGGAAGTAGAGCTATTTGTTTTAATGGGAGTCGCTGTACGGTAAATGTTAAGCTCTATTTAAGTCTTTGAGCAGTTAATAGAATTCACAGTTGTGTGTTTATTTAATAGGTTAAAATATGCAGTGACCATGTGAAAAGTGCAATAACCCACGGCAGCCAATCAGATCTCATTTATTTTTCATTATTTTGGTTAACTTAAAGGAATATTAGATGTGCAAACATTTTTTTTTAATATTGAATCCAGATCAAAAAAATATACCTTTAGAAAATACTTTTATATTTTTTTATACTTTTTATCATATACTTTTATAAGGTATTTTTTTAATTTTTGCCCAAGCACTTACAGTTATCATGTTTCCGAACAGCTCCCACTCTCTCAGCTCAGCCCTGAACTTCCTGTCCAGTACATGATCACAAGAGACAGAGCAGACTCCAGCAGCTGTCCATCTAGTAGCTGGGAGGAGGAAGGAGGGTAGTGTCTTGCCTTGCTATGCCTGTGTGTTTGTAGAGAAACACATGGCTTACTAACATACACAAGGTTGGCTCCACAGGACCCTGCAAGGGAAAGTAGTCACCCTAAAACAGGATATCAGAACCAGTGCTCAGGGGATCAGCTGATTCTACAGGAAGCTAAAACTTGTAAACATCAAGGAGCACCATCCATTGTAAGTGATTTCCACACCCTTAGAAATAGCCTAAAAACTAGACATTTAAATTTCGTTTTGTTCCGAATGCATATTCGGACGAATTTTGTTAAATTTGGACATGCAGATGCATCCAAATTTCCGAATTCGAACGCGAATGCGAACTAAGCCGATTGCACGTTTAACAAAATTTCGTATCCATCCAAATTTAGCTCAAAACAAAACTAAATCGAACATGTGGGTGCTCTCTTCGGGTGCCGGAGCCCGTCAGTTCAGTCGAACCGAAGGGCTGCTGTACGGGCTATTCACTATGATTCTTCAGGAAGCCAGGCTGAAAAGCAACAAGTGAAGCCGGCTTCATAGGCAATCAGGTCATGACCCACCGCCCAGCTTCCTGATTGGCTGAGAAGGAAGCTCCATGCTCCCTCGCGGCACTGCCAGTCAGAGGGAATATCCCTCTGACCGGAAGTTCTGGTATCAGGGTAAGTATCGGAGCATTTGGGCGAGTACTCGTACTGGCCCAAATACTCCTATCAGCACTGATACCAGTATCGGTATCGGTACATCCCTATAATATACTGTACTTAAAGAGGAAATTTACCCATATCTTCAACATAACAACAAAATCATACAATTGATTTATGTCCAGGAGTGTTAGGTACCACACACCTGGAAATAGTAGTAATCACAAAAAGAAAAAGATGGGGTTTTGAAGGTACCAAATGACAATTCCAAGGCAATTGAGGGTAAAAAAAAGTATTTTTATTAAATAGTAGTTAAAAATGTTCAATTCATATAAAAATTAATTGATGAAAACCAGCCAATCAGATATCTCCTAAGAAACTCACTCCACTACTAAATAGCCAGGTCACAGATACATGATTCAATGATAAATATATAACTTGATTCAGAATATAGCCATAATTGATGCCCCCCGGCATCCAGCACAGCTGCCCCGTGGCCCTCGTTCTTCTCTCCGCTTGAATTTTTGGGGTTCTGTCTAGATTGGTCCGCTCGGATACACACGTGTCAACCTGCTTAATTGATATCTTTCATCTCCTGAGGAAGCGCTCTTTAGCGTGAAACGTTGAGAAACCATACGACTCCTCCACTCCGAATAATTTAAAAATCAATTATGGCTATATTCTGAATCATGTTATATATTTAATCATATATCTGTGACCTGGCTATTTAGTAGTGGAGTGAGTCTCTTAGGAGATATCTGATTGGCTGGTTTTCATCAATGAATTTTTATATGAATTGAACATTTTTTAACTACTATTTAATAAAAATACTTTTTTACCCTCAATTGCCTTGGAATTGTCATTTAGTACCTTCAAAACCTAATCTTTTTATTTTTGTGATTACAATATAACAACAAAGGCACCTTTAGAAATGTTTAGTAATGACAATCTACAAACACATACTTCTAGATAATTGCAGGCTTTGTATTCTTTGCATACCTTGTTTTTCTTTTATTCCCCAGTCTTCTTACAGTGGCCATTTTTACTAAGGGCAGAATAATCCATCTCCCTTTACTTCTTGGAACTCTGGCACATGCGACTAGACATGTGACTAGGACATGTGACCATGCACATCATCTCAGGGGAGGAAAAAGCCTTTTTCTGAGATCTCGTGAGATTATAGATGAGATTTCCCAGCAATGCTCTTCTGTTGTAACCTTTCCAAGATGCAAGTTAGTTACATTCAACAGGACGTATTGTGTAAAGTTAAAGATGTTTTGCCACTTATCCAAGTGTCTTCCTCTGTTTTAAACAGTGTCAGGAACATACAGGTACAAGTGACAAAACATTTTTGGTGTTACAGAACAAGCCCAGTTGAATGTGACTATTACTAACTATACCATGACCTGGATAAAAGAGAACCGTTACAGACATGTTTTATAGATTTTGTTTATTTATTTTTACAAATAGACATTTAATATAGGTTACACTCATGACACTGGCGTTTTAGCCCTCATTCACACTAGAAAAAGCCAGCACGTATAGCTCCGTGTTGCGTGCAGGACCATATCGGGCAGCTCCCAGGAAGGACAGGTGCTGCGTGTGATTAGTACGCTGCACCCGACCTTCTCTATGGGAGTATGCGGCTGTACGCCACCCTACGCTCACCCGCCCTGCACGTCCGTGCGGGTGTCCGTACTCGTACGCTGACAGGATGGATCCTGTCTGCGTCCGAGCCAGGAAACACGCACCAGTATGGACCTGCACTTGGGGTGAGCGTAGGGCGGCGTACTCCCACAGAGAAGGAGGGGACTGCGTACTAATCACACGCAGCACCTGTCCTTCCCGGGAGCTGCCCGATACGGCCGTGCACGCAGCACGGAGCTGTACGTGTTGGCCTTTTCTAGTGTGAATGAGGGCTTAGAGAAAGAGCACAACAAGAGCTGGATACTTTCTGATTCTATCTCTGATTGAAACTCTGTTCTGCCCTTAAGCATGCAGAGTTAGGGGGGGGGTCTCTCCATTATCATTATTATTATAATACAGGAGTTATATAGCGCCGACAGTTTGTGCAGTGCTTAAAACATATGGGGAGACAGTACAATTACAATACAATCCCATGAAGACAGTATTTCACACTAACACTATTTCATTGAGCGGTGTGTAATTTGGTCTTGAGCTCTTGCACTTTTTAAACATCAGATTTTACAACAAAGCAGATAAAACTAACCTGGAAAACTTCTGAAAAGAAGACTAGAGCTCCCTCTGCTGACTTGAGATTTAAATATGAACAATTTTATCTTTACATGATAAGAAAAAAAAATGAAATAATATTTTTTTAATTTGAATATATGAAAAGAAAGCCACATATACACATACCTTTTAAATCTGAGTAGATTATCCATAGACATTTATACAAAATCCTCCTGGAGGGGGCACAAGAAGCTGGTGGGAAGGAATAGGCAGCACATGCTGGAGCTTTGCCCAATAGAATGACCTCACACTGTGTTTTGGAGTGTTCTTCTTACAGCCACAATACTGCCCTTTGAGCTGAAAATGTTAGTCGCCTGGCAGTCTCTGGGTATTATACAATCTGAGTCGCTCACAGGGAAGTAGCATGCAGCAAGTAAAAATACTGTAGATTGCAATCAGCATTATGGTTTTATTCTAATATAATAATTTGTCATAATAATTGTGTTTTGATGGAGGTGAAATTACAGTCTGTGGTGGGGGGTAGATTAGGTTGCATTGTGTTGGAATTTCTTGCACAGCCTCACAGAGAAACACAAGCACACAGTCTGATATGCATGCTGCACATGGCTTGGCTAAAACAGGAAGGAAGCCACAGCTTTATTTTCTACCTTATTCAATACAACAGAGTATATCTACCATAGATATTTAACAGAACTTATAAACACTGCCATCTAGTGATCGAAATTGAATACTGCAGGAGTTATTGCTACAAACACAGTAATGTGTATTCTAACACATTGCTCTACCGTAGTTTAGTCAACAGAGAGGTCTATGGGAGTACAGTACCTGGAAGTCCTGCCTGCAGGGGTCTCTGCTTCATGTGTCTGTGTCATTCTTTGGCAGGTAAGACAGTGCAAATATAGGTATTTGGAGTGTGTATTTAGCTGTTTGCCTGGGGTTACAACTTGAATTAATAGTGTGTGGAGCCAGCCAAATCATTCTTTTATACTCTCGTGGCCAACTGTGCATAGACAGTGGCTAGTTTATAGCCCAGATATCGCCCAAAATACAGAGCCATTTGCTCCAACTTGCACATAGTTATTTTGGGCTTGTTGGCCTTCGCATGTGCAAGATATGGACATCATGGTTTCTATGGAGTAACTCTTGGTTACCAATGAAACATTATGAAAAGTCAGGCTATGGTAAGGGAGTCAGTAGGTACCAAAAAGCCCTCTACTTATATATTGGATCTCCACTTTCATTAATTCAGGAAATTGTTTCTTTAAGCTACCCTGCAGAAAGATCCCTGCAAAGCAAAAGGTATATTCACCTCTAAGACAGCATGTGTCTCCTACCTCCCTCCCATTCTAGTGCTGCAGCCTCTGTCAGGCTCTTCAGCTTTAGAACTTCCGGGAGTGTTGGGTGCCTATGCACCATGTTTTTATCTTTTGACCCCTGCATCACTGCCGAGTCTTGTAGTGACATAGGGGTTGAAGAATGGAACTAGGGCACCTGGTGGATGAACAAGCATGTTATGCTCCTGGAAGAGCTGAATGCTGAACAGACTAGTTTAGGCTGCAGTTCTACAACCATAGGGAAGGTATGACACACAGGCCACCAGAGAGGTAAGTATGTGGCATCTCCTGCAGGGACCTTTCAGCAACTTTTTATTTTACATGACAGAGTTGCTTCAAATGCAATTTAAAGCTTGAATTGTCACAGGTGTGTCTCTAAAGGAGTGTAAGCTGACAGGCTTTAGTAAAGATCAATCCTCCTGATGGGTATTCCAGGCCTGATGTCCCTCAGCATTAAACCTGCATTAGATGGAAGCAGAAGTAAACTGAGTTCAATCCCCCATGGCCATGTACTAAGTACACTCATGTCTGCATTACATATAATATCTACACAGTGGAAGATCCTAAATGCTCCAGACTTCACAAGAGTTTAGACACCAGATCATCACATGAACTGTCAAAGGTTCTGCCCCCTCGAGAGGGCCAAGCGTGAAAGTATGTAGCATCTGTCACATATCTGTACTTTAGCTACTGCAGTGCAAAACTATAAAAGGACAAGTCACTGTTTTCCCTTTAACCCTCACTATTAAGTCAAGCTTAAGTACATTTTTAATGCTAAATAAACTATACAATTTGTAGTATCAGTAGATGCCAAAAAGACCCATCCTGGCTGGGTCCGTGGCAATAAATTTAGTCCATCTGTAATCCCAGGCATTCCTGACACTGTGGATATTTTTAAAAATGCAAAACCAAGCACTTTCTGAATAAATGCACTGTTTGTTTAGGGTCTATAGCACCAGCAAGCAACTAAAAGCATGAGATGACATGAGAAGGCCTTTTTATGCCTTCCCTAGAGAGCAATGTCTCTAGAAAAATTAGGAAAGCTAATGCTGGAAATTGTGCTGGAAATTGTGAAAAAGACGTGTCACAATAAACCATGTCAATGCGGCACTATGCACACTTTGGTACACTTTCTATAACCAATGGAAAGTTATCCCTACCATAAAAGGGTGAGTTAGTTGCGTTTGCCCCTCAGGCCAAAGGTTCTCAGCCCTCCCCTGGTAGCAACAACCACAGTCTGCAGTTAATTTTCCTACAATTCACTGTACATATCTTGTTTGCATTGCCACCATGGTTACTTAACTTGTATAACAGGCAGGAGAAACTGCAATTTAAAAGGAACCCCTGCTTTGCCCATGCAGTGAAAAGACAGCGGTTCACTTTAATGGAAGTCCCACCAGCAGCACATGCACACCTTCAACTTGTTCCCCTACCTATACTAGTACATTGATGTATGAGGGAGCTGATGTTTGGTGATTACATGCTTAGGAACCTAATAATGTAACATAGGGACAGGGTTAAAGTCCTCCACCTCGTGTAAGCTCCAAGTCACAATTTAGAGCTGCCTCAAGGCTCCCTCTTATCACTTCAAAGGACCAAAAGGAGCAAAGGGGAATAAGGTAATGTAAGTATGTGCAGCTGGTAGGACTGCCATTTAAGTGAACCTGGTACCTTGCCCACATGGAAAATACATCGTTTCAATCCATCTAAACTCTAAAATCAATTAATTAAATGTGAGCATAAAAATGCATATGCAGGATTTACCTTTAGTGAAAACCACATAAATAACCACTAGATCAATAATATACGCTACTCAAAAAATAAATCTTGGCTTCTCCTGAAAATCCCACTTGGTCCTCCCATATGTGAAGCTCCCTAATACTCGGTGAGGCCATATATTACATTGAAGAACAAACAAAAAAGCTCATAAGAAGGCAGGGCTAAGTTCTCTATAATTCATCTGCTTGTATCTCCAGATCTGGTAATAATTTTGGAATACGGTGTTCATGGAAGTGATGGCTGCTTATGGGTTTTTTTCATTATTTGCTCAGTTTGAACTGTCCAGGTTTGTAACAGATTCTGTTATGGTTTATCCAGACCTGTGCTACGTAACCACCTGATCATTAATATTTGTCTGGGTGTTGAATAGGCATCTACACAGTCTTTGACCCTATATTCATTTTCAGACCAAACATTTTGTAACCATTGACATGGGGCACTGCTCTTCCTATTGAGTTTTTAATCTATTTTATATGATGGGAAATGCAACAGAAAGAATGGGTCAAAAGGTAGATGGGGACCCAAGGTGAATGGTAACATCTAAACTTTCAAGGTGTGTAGAAACAGAACTACAAACAATAGCAAGGAGATATTGCTGTTGGAGTCCCTAAGAGATATAGGAAGCCATTTTGGGCGTACCAGTACCTTGGTATGCTTAGGAAGACTGACCCTTTCAATTTCTACATAGCTACCTTTCCCTTTATGTTACTGTCACGTACCTGTCTGATAAGATCCTGTTCGGGGTTTGAACCTGGGTCTCTGGCACGGAAGTGCACAGACCTAGCCATTGGAAGGACTTGGTTTCTGCTGCAGTTTTTTTGTACTGAGCAACTCTCCTTATGGACACTTTGGCTCCACCTGCCAACCAGCTGTAGAAGATCTGCAATTATCTCAGGCTTTAAATACCGGACACTTCCTGTGCTCTGAGCCCATTGATTTGGGTTAGTTTCCTGTGTGAGCTGCCTCTGTATTGTATGCTGGATTTACACCGTGACTCTTGCCTGTTTCCTGACTATTCTTCTGCCTGCTGTTTTTGTAATTGCTGCCCGATCGTGTCAAGACCTCCTGACTACTCTCTTGGATCCTGACTTTGTACCTTGCTGCCAGACTGTTGCCGACCCTGCCTGCCTGACCACGTCTTCACCGTATCCTCAGCCTAAGATCCACTTCGGACTCAGCCAACTACAGGTACGTTTCAGTTCCAATGTTTTTTTAGCAATGTGTTGAATGTATAGCCTACCAATGGAGCACATGCCTGGCCTTTTTCTCCACTGATTTTCACTATGTGTGTTTAAACCCTGGCCACAGCAGTACATCAAGACATAGATATAAAAGACATATTCATGAAAGTAGATCATGTAAGATTATTCTTAGATGATATACTGTTACCTTTAACTAATCCCCAGCCACTCCCTACCAAACATACATTTGCACAACAAGATCAGTTCTGACTTCAAATTTAATGATCATGAATCAAAAGAACTACTATTTCATGCTGGCATATAGGTGAAACTCTATAGGGGAATACCTTTTAGAAATGGTAGTTTTTATATCATACATTTTCTAAAAAAAAAGCTATTTGATCATGTGAAGGAGCATAGTTACATAGGTAATATAGAAGAATAAACATGTTCATCAGGCTATGCTTCTAAGATCAAGGGCAATCCTTTGGGTTATTTGTACTATGCAACACATTTGAAATCCATTATATGTTGGACTTCTCTACCTCCAAACCCCAAATAAGTACAAAGTGCATATTCTATAATAGCTCTGTATTATTCAACGCAAACCTCTCTAGATTAAGTTTAATAAACTCCCTCCCTCACGAACCAAAACCAGATATCTAAAGACTTGCCTAGTCTCCAGAGTAACCTAGGAGCTTTGTATATGAGAGCTCTCAATATGAAAATGTGAGGTGCCACTCTGACCTATATTGCATTGTAAGGGGAGGTAACAGAGGTCCAACAGATAAAGCTAAAGGTTTGTTTTCACATGCATGTCTGGCTATGCTTATCTGCTGTGTTCAGGAAAGCCTGCAGTTTACATTGCTCAATAGCTTAAGCTGACATTTACAAATTAAATGTAATGAGTCAGATGTCTTCATATGAAGTTCCAGTTAGAACTTCTGGGAATTCTATGTCAGGGGTCCACAGCACACTTTTAAGCTGTACGAGCCATTCTTTATAAATAGCTGTGCTAGGTGCTGGGGATTCTACCAATTATAAATGGCTGCAATTGACAACTGCCAGGCCACCTGTCACTGCCATTTATAGAAAATGGCCTGCTAAGTGTCATTGGTTGCTAAGACTCCAGAGGCCCCACAGTATCATAGTTATGGTGCACCTGCCTGCATCCTATAGGCCCCAATGGTGCTGTGCAGCTCAGTCATCAGTCAATGCTGCAGAGCAACATTGGCTACTATGGCACAGAAGATGGTTCAGAGAGCTATCTAGACAAATTGCTCGCCTGCAAACAACATGGGTTTAGGCTGAACCTGTACTCATTTCTAGTCTTCAGCCTGGCTCTGCTGTCTGGCACCACAGTGTACATTTCTGGACCAGATGGACAAAATTACAAATCCTTTGACAAGTAAAGCTGCTTCCATATATCTATTCCAACTGTGCATTTAACTGTTTGCCTGGAGTTCAGCTTTAACAAATGTAGAGTTATCTTTTAATATGATTCTTAATGGGTGGATACCCATCATACGCAAGAAAGTGCGTTTTAGATTTTTCAGAAACATGCCCAATCCTCCGCTGCTTTATCTAGGAACACTGTACATGCCGGCTGTCAAAACAATTTGGGATTCTGTTGTGCAGACAACACAGCAGAGTCTATCATCTCTTTCACAGGCTGCAATACACTTAGACTTCAATAAAGTGTCTGTCTCAAACCTTCCAAGATTCTGCAGTCCGTTTCTAGGCATTTCAAAGGCGGTAAATTCATTACTGTGAAGAATCTGCAGCATATTTTAATGGACAAATTATTTTAAACTAAACATTCACCATCTGTTCCCCTTTTAATAATGAATGCAAACAGAATGCTTCTGAGGAAGGCGCTGCTGAAATGAAAGGAAAACAGAAAGTATGAAATTCAAGAATTAAATGTTTCAGTCCATGGAAATAAATCAGCTGGAGGTTTTAGTTAATTTAAGGAGAACTCCAGAAAAAAAAAACAAGTGAAAACCCTTAAATGAAACAAAAATACATAACGTTCCATTGAGTTGTGGGTCTGTACCGAGAAATTAAGTTCATCTCCCATGCTCCCATGGTGTCTTACGTCTATGGGTCCCACGAAGTCAAGTAGTTATTGCACAAAATGATGTTTTATCCAACAATGACCCCTTTCCCTCATCCACAAATGCCTTAGTATATGTAAAGTTTTTTTTTAAAGTTTTGGATAGAGTATAGAAAGGTTAAAATCCTCATTACCCATCTCCTACTGGGGAGATTTCCCTTCATTTCCTGGAGAAGCAAAAAGGAAATAAGAGGAAATCTCTCCAAAGTTAACAGCAATCCCATCTTGGACACTTGTCACTTGAATAGGTCTCCCCATTGGAAGGCTTACCCTTACACTCTGGTGACAACTCTAAAGTTTTGAATTTCCCATTGCTTATTTTGTCTCAGTTACCTGTTACCTGTTAACAGTGGTCACCAGGACAAATATAGGGCGTGAATCTCCCCAATGAGAATACAAGCAGTAATAAAAACTTGAAGAAGAGTTTAACCCTTCCCTTCTCCATCCAAACCTCAAAAAGTGCCTATACACATACTTTAATTAGACTCCTCAGCTTTGGGGAACCTATTTTTTGCAAAGTTAGGCAGAATTATTATAAATCCTCAGGACAGAGAGATCTCAGTAACGATCTCAATAAACTGGCAAAATAGTATGGTTTAGATCTACTTTAAGGACAATCTTTCGGGGGGGGGGAACCCCTTTGTCTAAGGTCAAAGCAGTCCTAATACAAAAAGGTTTAAGCAAACTTTTTAAGGCCCCTTTCACACGGTCCGATCAGGTCCATACAGGGATCTCCTGTTGATCGGAATGGATGTCACCATTGTGACATCCATGTCCGTCCAGTTTTTTCCTCCATCTTGTGATGGAGGAAAAAAATGGATATACAAGACCCATGTTGGTCAATAGGGAATCACATGTTAATAGACAAGTGTCCTTTTACATCAGATTACCCCTGATCTGGAACAATCCGCTCCAGTGGAATGGAACTCCGATTGTATTTTATTTCCGGACTTGGAAAGAGCCGGTGTTCTATCAAAATGCCCAAATCATCGAAATCTCCAATTACGTCACTTCCAGTGAACAGCAAGAGTGGAGGAGCTCTGTACAGCCGCAGTGCACATGTGCGCAGAGCATTTTCATAATAGTCATCAATTTTTCCAACAGCTGTCAGTGCGAATGCTCATGCACAACATCCCAGCTGTCAGAAGACTCGTCGAGTTTGCCAACTGCTGAATATTGTGACAATCCGGCTGTACAGAGCTCCTCCAGTCTGTCTGTTCTGCAGTATAACGCTGTCTTGTCAAAATCTCCTGCTGATATAATTGGAGATTTTGTGATCGAAAGTGATGTAATTGGAGAGTTCGACGAGTTGGCCATTTTAATGTTGAATCAGTTTTTATTAGCATTTTCTTAAACAAGTTTCATAACATTCAGTAGCAAAATTCAAGAAGGACCAACAAACAACAACAATATCCTGACATCAGGAGGCATGATAAAGCTAAGGCAGTTCTTGGTTACTCACACAACAATGTAGAAAGGGTCCTCATCAGTATGGACATAGTCACAAAACGTATGGTGGGACTCTAGCCGGCTTAGTCAGGTGTTGTAGCTCGTGTCTACACCGCTTAATACCTTCTCCTAACTAAAATTTCAATCATCCTGATACGTTAGGAAAGTTGTAGAAAGGGAGGGAAGAAACCAGATAGAGGAGAATTGAGAAAGGAAGGAATTAAGGAAATAAAAGAAATATTAAAACATTCGGTTCTTGAAACTAGATGTATGGAATACAGTATAGTGACAATAATGGTAACTTTATAGACGACAGCAGCAAACGTGGCGGGCAGCCACGGCAAACTTCCCAAGTGGGGCACCGGGTAACAGCCGGTGAACGGCAGGGATCACACAACTTCTGCCTAAATTTGCGTCCCCTCCAGCACGCCGGGGGTGGAGAAGTGTATAGGCGAGTGGGTCACCAGTCAAGTGTTGGAGGAGGATGAAGCCTCTGCCCGCCCAGCAGATTTTCTCGACTGTTGCATCCAGGGCGAAGCTGATACAAAACCGGGTAGGGTCGTGTGAGAGGCCAGTCCGGAAGGGCGACTTGTGGAAGCTCCAGCTTGCCCAAGAAGGAGGGGAGGTCCCCCATGGAGCGAAAGACAGCTGATTTTCTGTCGTGTACAAAAGTTGGCCATTTTGATACAACACCAGGGGTAGCTGGAGGTAAATGGACGCCCATCTGTTTAGATCTGGCTGCCTATAGATTACATTGGGCAAACAAAAAAACCTTAAAGTGTTGCAAGTACAATAATACGGCTACAATTACCATAAGCATCTACTTTAAAGTAATTATTGCAAATAATAAAATATATTTGTAACTGAAAGCACATTAAACTTTCTCTTATAAACTGCTAACAGCTTTTGTTCTCCCAATGTAAACCCAGCGATGAAGTCCCAACTCCCTCACCAAAACAATTCAAATGTTTTAGCTTGTGCCACCTACTGGTAAAACATGGTATTGTAGCGCTTTCAATCACACAATGTTCTGTGACTACATGCACTGTAGACAGTCCTCCAAGCAAAGGCAAAGTACAGAAGATGAGGGAACCGTTATATAATACAGAAAAGGAATTCCTCACACCTAGGAACTCACAATAAAGTTTAAACAGAGATAATGGGCATTTCCTTTAACTTTTTAAATGTATGGCAACAATTTCATATTTTATCAAGTGTACCAAATGGGAGAACTGTAGATTTTATAAAACATCTGTATATGTGAATCCAGTATAGGAAGCATGGATGGTGGGAGCAATTAATCATGCCATGCACACTTGCCCGGAATTTCAATCATGAGAAGATTTGAATGGTCATATATCTCAGATGACATGTTGTGGAGTTAAATCATAATGAGTTTCAGGAAAAAAATATATCAGCCATGAAGCATGTTAACTATTTCCCAGTGAAAGTGATCCATGTATGAGAAGACATCATTTATTTATGCGGCATGCTAAAAGCACATTATGTTATACAAGACTAGAGTTTAACAGTAAATAATGAGCATGCACCAACACAGGAAGTTGAGGGCCTTTCACCTGAGTGCACAAAGACCACTTTGAGTATATAGAATGAGTCATAGGAAAATATGTGACTATGGTACAATTAGCTATGTATTTTAAATAATGTAAATGCTGTGTTTTAAAGAAAACCAATAGCTACCGGCTCATCAGCTTGAGAATCAGGGGTCAGAGGTCAAGTCTGTCTGCTGCCCTGTCAATTGCCTGACCTTGCACATTGGCAATAATGTATTAAAAGAACAAAATTGTGACATGTTGCATCCAAGCAGTAAGCCAAAAAAATTGGAGCTGTTGTCCATAGTGGCCAAGGAGAATGTTTTTTAAATGTTTTTCCATAAAAAGGAAAGATGTCCCATGTCTTTATTAAAATTTCTCTTCACGTTCTCTGAACATAACATTTAGATGGTTTGGGACAAACCTTATAGCACTGCTGGGAGGTGCTTATAACAAAAAACGTTTTATGTAACTGTTTAAAACAACTACAGTTAGCTAGAGTTAGATTTTAAGTGACTGTCCCTTACTTAAAGTCCATTTGAAGCTACGTGTCCATCTAGGACTAACCCATCCACAGAGTAACAACATTGCAGTGATTTCATTGCAGAATGAAAAGCATTGGCATCATATTAAAGGAAGTGAAAAAATTACACATCTACTGGCACAATTTATGGGTGAACACGAGAGACCATCATGGCAGGGTTTTATAGGCTGCTGCAGGTATGTGCACCCCTATTCCTAAAGACACCCCAAAATCAAATTTTTTACTTTGCCCTCAACATACTCCTAAACCTGTGGTCGCCAACCGGTGGTCCGCGAGAAAGTTTTGTTGGTCCCGGGGCCCCTCTGCTATAGATAGATAGATAGATAGATAGATAGATAGATAGATAGATAGATAGATAGATAGATAGATAGATAGATAGATAGACACATATGAGGATATAATTATATATGAGGAAACAAAAAATATGACGATATATATATATTTAAAAAATTAATATTAGTGGTCCGTGGGATTTAAAATGATGAATTTAGTGGTCCATGAGGTCCGAAAGGTTGGTGACCGCTGCCCTAAACTGAGGTTTAGCCTTATCCTTGCACTTACTATAACCTAACCCTTAAACATAACCAAACACCTAAACTTATATATAAGCTAACCCCTAAACTTAAAAATAATCCAACCTGTACCCTAACTCAGGTGTATGCAACCTTGGCACTGTGTTGAAGCTACAAACCCTATTATGCCTCCGCCTCTGGGAGTCATGCCTGTGTCTGTTAGAGTCTTGTAGTTAAACAATAGCTGGAGTGCCAGTGTTGCCTACACCGGACCTAACCTAACCCATCAAAACAATGATGTACTGTGGTCAAAGTGCTACAATTTAGGGCTCATGCACACAAGTGTAATAAAATACTCCAATGTATGCTGGTTCTTCTTACCAAAAGCTGGGGGGGGAAATCCAGCGTAAAACAATTAGCATTTGGTGCGTAATTTTGCGGGTGCAGTGTTTAGAGGTCTATGCATAAAAACTAATTCTATTGGCTGGAATAATCATTTATTCTGGCCACTAGAACAGTGTTTCTCAGCCTTCTTTTAGTTTTAGGTTTAAAGGCACCCTTTACAAGTATGCCCAAGCAGGCACCGCAGTCCAAAATGTCATAGTTTTTAAAAAGGACCCCATGGAAGAATACTGAAAAAAGTGGGGGGTCCCCCTTCACATTGAAGTGCTCTCCTCAAATCAAGATTTCCCTCCCCCTTCACATCAAACTCACCCTTTGCATCAGTAGCCCCCTTTACATCAGTAGCCCCCCTCACACCAGAAGCCCCCTTTCAAACAGAGCTCCCCTCTTTCACATCAGAGTTCCCTCTTTACATCAGGAGCGCCCTTCGCATCAATCCTTATTTCCCCCTTCACATCACAGTCCCACCACCCCACACTTTGACCATGGTTGAGAAAGGCTGCACTAGAATGTGCATAGACACATAAATGTAAGTTTCGGTGGATTACATTTTTATGCCCCTGAAATCTCTTTCAAAATATGGATCTATACGGCGCAATTTGCATGGACACGTTGGCTAAAATAGAGCTGCATTCAGAGGCATAAGAAAAAAAAAAAGGCTTCTAAAAGCAGTCTTTTTTCTGCACGTTTGCATGAGGCCTAATTGGAAGATTTTAATGTTGGGTATTTAACCTAACCCATAAAATTATTACAAAAAAAGTATATCAGGCTGAAGTTCAAAATGTTTGCTTTCCAAAATATATGACAGAAAAAAATCAACTCTAAAATATTTTTTCTACTTCAACCAGAACTAATGACCAATGATATAGGTGAACTATAATTTGATCAAGGTTTGCCTTTAACCTTACTATCATACATTCAAAAGGTCCCAAACCTGTAGAAATATTATAGTCAAGTCAAAAAGGCGTGGGAGTTAGTTTACAGGCATTTGGTATAATTATTTCCACATCAAGATGTTCATTACACAAAAATAAATGTTGCATCAATGTGGAACCATTACTTGTGCGCATTACATGTCTAATTAACCATTGAAAGGTCTTATTTGCTCATGAATCTGTATTTTTTCTCTTAACCTCCCTGGCGGTATGATTTTTTTTTTCGTTTTTTTATCGGTCTATTTTTTTCCTAATTATTTTCTTCTTTTTTTTATATCCCGCCGGTTTCGCCCCCCTGCGATGCGTACGCTCGCAAGGGACGGAACCCGGGAGACGGATGCCGGCCGGAGAACACAGCTCGGCTCGAGGGACAAGGTAAGTAATGCTATGTGGCATTCCCGAGTGTAGCACGAGAACTATGGGATATGCTTTGTTTCCCATAGTTCTCTTTAGCAATTGCCCGCTATATGCTGAGTTTTGGGTCATGGGAGGACGTTAGGATATGTCCTCTTGTGGCCCAAAACTCAGTATATAGCGGCCTATTGCCCGCTATATGCTGGGACCACCACAGCCAGGACGGATCGTGACAATACTATTTAGATCCACCCCGCTGGCTAATTAACAGTGGGCTCTGCCTATACAGAGGCAGAGTCAGCTATGCCTGCCCCCTCCCCCATCCGTTCCTTCAGTCAGTGCTGGAGGATCGGAGAGGGGAGGAGGGGAATCCCTGTGGGGAGCGGTGACTTCCCGATAGAGCCGATGAGTGACAGTCTCAATGTCACACATACGCTTGGATTTAGTGTACTTCACTCACCCCATAGTTCTCCTTCTCCTTGACTCTAGATCTTGCTTTCCTCAACAAACCTTTTTGAAACTCAGTATACCTTTTTCTACATGTCTTCTGGTCATTCTGATGACATCATGGGTCCTTTCTCTTCTCCTCTGGTGATCGCAGCGGGGGGCAGGCCTTACTGTTGCACTGAACAGCACTAACATGTTAGCAGTAGTGTCCCTAGCCATTTTGCCACCTGAGGTGGGGGTACACAATCAGAGCAGTGGGAGGTGGGTAGAGAAGACAGCGGAACCTGACACAAAAGTGATGCCACCCTCTGCAGGCTCTGTATCTCCCCGCTTGGCTCATAGCAACCTGGGATGCTTTGGCCAGCGTCCCACCCAGCTCCTGGCAACCAGTGACCTCAGGCTGCCACATTAAAAGGACAACCCTGTATGTGAGCACCATACAATGCAGTTATACTCTGAGCCTAGGCAGCATGATGACGCCGGCCCATGGGACAG
The DNA here is from genome assembly GCF_000935625.1 of Nanorana parkeri. Lineage (NCBI taxonomy): Eukaryota > Metazoa > Chordata > Amphibia > Anura > Dicroglossidae > Nanorana > Nanorana parkeri. The sequence goes on from NW_017306461.1 coordinate 1,773,293, forward strand.
GCCCATGACAGCCTGGGCTAAGAAGAAGTGGGCTGAACAAGGATGGCAATAATTCCATTCCATGTCTTCTGGAACAAAGAAGACATCCAGTGGCTAAAGGGAATTACTGCAGTGCGGCAGCTAACGACTTGTTTTGCAGCAAAAGCTGCTACTTTTACTTTACTATCACGGCTCTGTTAAGTCTTATGTATTTTTTCAAACTGGAGTTCAACTTTAAAATGAACAAATGACGCACAGTCATGAAAATATTGCATGCGTTACACTTTTAGCTATTGAGATTAGGATTTCTAGCAGAGAGGAAAACTGTATAAATTCCTCTCGCTAACGACTGCTGCAAATAATTGAAAGTTCAGCAACAGGTTGTCACAGGTTTCTATACTGCAAGACATCTTCTGTAAACATTGTGCTTAAATGAAGCTGTTAGTAGCAATCCCAGGGCTTCACAGTCTGCCCTACGTGTACACATAATTTGCTTTCAATTACGCCTTCACTGTTTAGATTCTCGGCAAATGCAGAGCACCATCTGTCTGCCTTGCCCGAATGCCCCTGGAAGGCACTTTATTACCATCAGGGCTGCTGCGAACAACTTAGAAGTTACCTGTATTTAAAAACAATAAAACGGTGGGTATTGGCATCGACTGCTCATTGTGGTTTAAGGCGTGCTTGCATGGGAGGACTAAATGAAGAATTATTAAATCTTTGGCTAAAAATGGAGCCTGCTGGAGATATTATGAAAGATATGTATTTGCTACAGTGCATCCTAATGCCTGATATTGTTAAAAGTTGTAGTTTAAAATATGTGAGAAATGGCACAGTGCTCCTGGGGAATTATGGTTGAATTGTGGTTGTTAAAAAAACGGGAGAACAATGAGGTGAGTGCTTTTCACTCACCTCATAGTTTTAGCCGACCTGTGACAATGAGACTGTCACAGGTCGGCTCAGTAGATCGGGAGGTGAGCGAACACATACCGGCGTTCGCTCACCTCTCGATCCTGTCACGGCTCTCTGCCGTGACAGGGGAGGGGCTGGATTCCCCCGCTCCGATCCGCCGGCGCTGACTGGCGGAACGGACGGGGGAGGGGGCGGGTACAGCTGGCTCTGCCTCTAGATAGGCAGAGCCAGCTGTCAGACATGCAGCTGTGCGGATCCAGACATAATTGTCGGGATCTGCTTCAGCTGCGGCGTCTTAGTATACCGCGAGCAGCCGCGAGCAGTATACTGCGGCGTCTCAGTATCCCGCGAGCTACAGCTCGCGGCATACTGAGTCTAGTTTGTGTCCTCCCGTTACCCTAAGGAGAACTATGGCGAAAAGCCTTAACCCCATAGTTCTCCTTTATGGTGAACTTTTCCATTCCCCAAGCATGTAAACAGTGTTACCTTTGTTTTGTTACCTCATTTGTTTCTCTTTGTTTCTGAACAGGCGAATAAAGCATAATCTCCCTCTCTACCCACCCTTCCTGGGAAGGGCAAAGATGTCTTTGGTTTGTGCCATCTTTATGCTTTGTAAGAAGCAAGATGGCGATGACCAACCGGAGAATAGCTGTATTAAAGGCTATGGGGAAAGGGGGGGGGGGGTCTTGTTATTCAATTCTAGGCATTTTGTAGGTCTAATAGTCTATTGTCAACAAGACATGAGAGGCTGAACACTGATATGGGGGACTGGACTATCCATTTCTTTAGATTATTGGCTCTTATGACTCAGCTGACCAGGAGCATAGGAGAATATGCACTGCAGTATAGGTTGTTCCTCATCTATCGTGGTGAACCTAGAAAATTTTCAGCTAAAAGTTTGCGATTCTCGAACCTGGGTGATTCACCGCAAACCCACAAGGCACAGTTAACATTTCTAGATGTTCTCTAGGATTGCAAAGCTTAACTTTTTCAGTCAGTCTCATTGTAAATTCTTCATGATCATGGTACAGAGATTTTAACACATGAGGGGAGCAGGAAACAAAGCATGGTGTAAGGGATTAGTTTAGGGGTTAAGTAAGAGCTATGGTTAGGGATTAGGGGTTAGTTTAGCTTTAAATCTTAAAAGGAAACTGTAAAGGTATCAAATGAATTGTAGTTTAATTTCATAGATATAAACCCTAACTGAATGACATTTAATTTGCTAAAGCATTGTGTATCGTAAACTGCCATTTTTATTTGAATATGTACAGTTTTTACCTTTTGTTCATCCTTTTGTTGCATCTCAATTAAACTATATCTTGGAACCTCTTTGCAGCTACTTCATGTCTACATATACGGACTCCAGCTATCGCTGCGTGGCATTTCTTGGGAGGGGGGGTCCTGATGTTAACATCAGATGTCCATGCCTGCATAGTATGTGTTAAACTGTCACTTGTAGGCTCAATCGGAACTTGACAGAGTTTTTTAATTTTATTTATTACAGGTATTTATATAGCAATTTATACAGTGCTTTACAAAGTTGCGCATTCACATCAGTTCCTGCTCTCAAGGAGCTTACAATCTAAGGTCCCTATCTCGCATGAATGCATATGAGTGCAAATTTAGACAGAAGCCATGAAAGCTTCCACCGGAGGAAACCCATGCAAGCACAGCGAGAACATGCAAACTCCTTGCAGATAGTGTCCTGACCAGGATTTGAACCCTTCTGACATGAAGTGAGAGTGAATCTCACCCATAGGAATGCAGACAGCAGTAAAAACCTCCACGGGTAAAGCGCTTGACTCAAAAAGGTATTAGGTAAATATGAGTAACATTCGGGCCCCGATGGCTTGGTACCAGCAGTTCTTCACAAACAGGGGACTCCCCCCAGGGGGGGACACTCACAATGAGAAATCCACGTGAATGAAGACTAAAAAAGAGTGCCAGGTCATCTCAAGAGCCCCCCAAAAAAACTACTTGTTTTGGGGCTCAGGAATCCCTCTTCATCAGGGCTTAAGCAATGAACAACAAGACACTGATGGAAATCTTTGGTGTAAAAAGATCTCTACCAGCAATTCAGCTTTTTACAGCAACAAAAACCAGACAGAGGTTCTAACTCTTCCCCATTCTATCCAAAATGAATTTGGCTGGAGTTGGCTCATGTGTCTGACATCATAGTGAATGGGCTACCCATAAGCAGGGATTGGCAAGGTGTCTGGTGTCCGTGAGTGCCCCCACCCCCATACAATTGGTAATTGGTACCTCCCTGTGTACGTGCAGGAAGGGTTTTTATTTCTTTTTCAGGGGCAGAGCTTTTTAGCAGGCTTAAGCACTGAAGAGCAAGGTGAGAGTGGAGGCTGCTGGAGTGGAAAGGTAATCAGATGTCTGGGGCTGGGGGGGACAGCAGAAGCTGAGCTTGAGGCCCGATGCTAGGAGGGAGCATTTTGCAGAGGACAGCACAATAGCCAGTAGCAGCAAGCAGTTGGTGCCCAAGGCAGAATAGGGGCCCAACGCTAGGCGTGGGTCTGGGGGGAAGCCTTTGTAGAGGACAGCAGTGCAGTCCTCTGTTAAGGTCCCCCCCCCCCCCCCCC
>NW_017306461.1:1776820-1777596 GCF_000935625.1 Nanorana parkeri
ACTGAACAGGGGCCCAACACTGGGGTGGGGGGGTTGGCAGGGGACAGCAGCAGCCAGTGCCCATACTGAACAGGTGCCGAACACTGGGGTGGGGGAGTTGGCAGAGGATAGCAGAAGCAAGCAGGTACAGACTGATTGAGGGGGAGCTTAGAGGGCATGAGGAGTCAATTGTGGAACAAGGCCAGAGACTAGACAGAGTGTCTTTTGATGGTTTTAATTGGTCTGTGCCTATAGCTGCCCATAAGGGTTCTTCAGCAATTTTCCCTCAACAGATCAACTAACTAACCAACTAACAGACACCACTTGGATGACTGGATGAGTACTGACATTTTTAAGAAAAATAAGCAAGCCCAGTTGTATTGTATATACACCTATTAGACATCATGACCAATTGGAAACCATCAGATCCAGGATAGTACAGAGATACCCGCTGATGGACAGTGGTGTTACATTTTGGATGACTGCAGCAGCATTGGTAGATGAAAGAAGTGAAGGATGCGTTTCTTCCAGCAAGTTTAATCACTAGCATGAAAACTAATGATGAATGACGTATTTCAAGAAGGCTATTTTTTTAACCTTCATAACAAAAACCTAAGCACACCTGTTCCCTACCTTCTTTCGTCTTCAAAATCATGCAATGGAAAAAGAAAGAATTGTTACGATGCTGGAATATATTGCAATAAAAAACACTGTAGTTCCAGTACACATAACTAATCCGACACAACTACAACACTAGCTATAAAAATAGAAAAAATAGAAAAAAGATTGCAGAGCAC
>NW_017306461.1:1777652-1786617 GCF_000935625.1 Nanorana parkeri
TTTAATAGTCCATGTTTTGTACTATGTTTACTAAGATATGGGAGTTACTTAGTTGAAGAGGTTTTTATCTCTCTCTACATAAAATTGTATTGAAAGAAACAGGACAGAAGAAAATGGATTCTGTGTAATCAGAAGGAACACAGGCATCCACTTTATATTGCATTTGAAGCCACTTCAATTCTGCGAGATGGAGGAGATGTTTGCTGCAAATGATATACAATGCTCCTGGTGGAAGCACTTTCATGTAACTGAGATCAAAAGGGTTGTGCGTTTCTATCTTCTTTTGGACAAGAGACTACTGTACACACAGACAAACTAATATCAAATGAAGCCAAAGACTGAACAAGCCACCATCACTCCCATTCATTACAGGAACGATGAATCTCTGATCTTCTCCTTTGTCTCCGATGTAATGCATCATTTTGTTGAGTAACTACAAAAAACAGCTCTCAGGAGTGGTAAACGTGACATGCAGAGTAGACATCAAATCAAACAGGTTTTTTCTCACCCAAGCGTGTTTAAAGTTTTTTGTTTTTTTTAAATGGCCCCTCTGCTTAAAAAGTAGTACTTGCCCTTTTCATTTCTCCAGCAATGCTCTATGGGTCCGCCTTCTTGATCTAGCACTAGCCCGTTTCCCAGCTTCATTCCACTCACTTTTTGTGAGCCCAGGGGGTCAAGGACTTCTCGGGATATGACATCCAACCGCCATGGTCTCAGTACTGGAGGGAATTACATTATGTCACTATGTGGGCTGCTCCTCAGCCTTCAGGACCACCCACCGCTGGAGGAAGAAAAAGAGGATGAGTGATATCACATGAATGGAACGAACAACTGTAAGAAAAAAGTTATATATAGGGGAGGAGGTTCCAGTGGTTAGGGGGTGGAGAGAAGGGATTAAGGTGGAATTGGGCTTTCAAAGAGAATTCCACCTTAAAACCATTTTCATGTTTTGGATGGAGCACAGAAGAACTTGTCTTCATACATGCTGAGATTTCCTCTCTTGGGAGTACAAGGCTTACTACATTACTTACATACTTACTACGGTAAAACTATGTTGCATCTCCCCCCCTTGTGAACAATGTAAAGCCATGTACAGCTGCACGTGTAGCAGATACATTTGCAGTCCAATTAGTACTAACCAGCAATTGGCTCCTAAATCTATTTAGGGTCTTGCAAATAGGCAGGCACATACACAGAGAAATCATTTTAATACAAAAGAATGTATTTTTACCTAAAGATAATTAGTCCCTTTGATTATTTAGGGTAAAGTGAAACCTTATCTTGTAGCTTGCTCCAACACCTTTACCCCACTGTTCCTTACCTTTGCCCCAAGTACCCACCACTCTGTCTACTTGGCAGAAATACAGTACTTGATATATCCAGGTATGAAAGAGCATGTGACCTTCTTCTTGTTCTCAGTATGCAGTGCTCTGGCCTGAGTGGCCAGGCACCAGACCCGAACACTTTTACATCAAAAGAGTGATAGGGAAGCACTTTTTCCTGAATGGGAACAGTGAGAGATTCTCTTAAGTACCATTGCGTTCAGGATCATTTATAAATGTACAGACGATTCATTAGCACTGGGCCTACTATAAAAAGGGGCCACTTACCCAGCCTATATCCCTGACAAAGCTCTAACACCTTTTTTTATTAATAGGACTCTTTCCTGTCTACATTTTGAAAGGAAAGAGTCATGTACTGGCCTGAGATGGCAATCAAGTAGTTCTTGCATTTGCCAGAAGGGCTGCGGTAAGTTTCTGTGTACAGTTCTACTATGAGTAGTGAAGTTCAATGTCCTATGCGTTATTCCTCTAATATACTTGTAAAAGTTTGATGATATATAGTTGTAGGCTGGAGCATTTTATATATAAGGTCTGCTTTTCACTCCCAGTCTGGTCCTGAACCCCTAAAATCAGGCTTATGTAAAAAAAAAACTGTTCTAATGACTGTAATGATCAGCCTTGAGCGTTCACCACCGACTGGTCATTACTCAGCACTGCAGTTGAGGTCATGTTGAAGCTCACACCTTCCCCAGTTAGAAATACCTAAATAGACTGCTAGATTCAGCCTCTGACTAATCAGCAGGTTCTGTTTGCCTGCTTTTTGTACTACTCAGGATCACTCCTGTGATTTGGGATATATTGACATTTTGGACTTTGTATCCGGACCATCTGCCTTGACTCTCATTCTTCTACCGATTCGTGGACTTCTACTGTTCATTGAATTGCTTCAGCATCTCTCTCACCTGTTAGTCGTCTGCCATCCCTGGTGATACAGAGGGTCCAACAAACAATGTGACAATGTTCTAGACTTCAATATAGTAGATTCTTCCAGATTTAAAGATATATGAAGGATGCATACTATGCTATTCATGTTAACACCATTATGCAGCTACTCTAGGTGGTTCTGGGCTGCTACAGTGGAGCTAGGTTTAAAGCAAATAAAACTGTTTTGATTTTTCATTAATTTGCTGCAGTCCTGCTTCTGCCCTTCACTAAACCATGGTTTGTGCAGAAAGCTGCACCTTCATCACATACATGAGGACTACTGTAATTGTGTTGTAGCCTACAGCAGGAAGGTACAGTTTATATAGAATTTAATTTGTACTCATTTGAAAATTATTTTTGTCCAATTTGTCAAGAATTTTCATACACACTTCTGAAGCATTATAAATGCCCTTTCCATTACAAATGTGTCCAATAATGGTAATATGTGCCTGGTTACACTTGTGCTTTAAATGGGACATGCCTACAGAGCTGCATACATAGACATATTTTTTATATCTACAGGGAACTGTCATTTCTACAGTCATTCAAACAGCATATGCAGCAAACCTAAGTGTAATAGAAAAAAAAATAGAATAAACATTCACACCAAATTTCTATGACCTACATGCAAAAACTGTCAATGACTATTTGTCAGAGTTGGTGCACATTAACATTCTTTTTGGCCTGTTAGCAAAGGTCCTCCTGAAACGCATTGACCTATTTTACCACTGCAAACCTCTGCTTTTACAGTACATTAATGCAAACATAGTTTTGTCTAAAGAACACGACATAAGGGGGTCTATCAAGCATTATGCAGGACCCATAAGTGTGTTTGGTTGCTATGGCATCTTGAAAGCGGAACTCCAGACAAATATTCATAACGACCTTTAATCCCGTGATGGATTAATTAAAATTGTTAAAGAGTATGTGAAGGCATAACTTTTTTTCTTTAATTTTGGATAGAGTAGGGTAGGGTCAGAACCTATGTTGGGTTCTAATTGGTGTCTGCGGACAACAATGGGGAGATTCACCATCTGTATTTGTCCTAGTGACCATTATTGCCGAGACTGAAGGGAAGGGCAAATCCACAATGTTTGTCACAGAAAGGAGATAAGGGAAAGTCTTCCAATGGAAATCTGTTCTAGTGGCAACTTTCAAAGAAAGGATATCCCCTTGTTTTGAAGGGATCCCATCTTTAATTTATTTTTGAATAGTCACAAAGTGAAATAAAAACTTTACAGAAATGTTAGCTCTTTCCCATTCAATCCAAATGAATGTAAACATTGTGGCTGGCACAGCCTAGTACTTGCAAGTGATATAACCACTCTGAGTATTATGGGCACTTTCTGGGCAATAAAAGAGTTAATTAGGATTAACAGCATGCACTTGTGATTATCAAAAGTGCTGTTTATCGTCACCGAGATTAGCAAACATTTTGGCCATAAAGCAATCGTACGCTTTTCTTTACAAAGGAAAAGATTCTTTCACTGTGCACATACCACAAGGAACCACTGGCTGAACCGGAGAGAAAAATCTCCATGGGTTTCAGTAATGATGTGATCAGAATGAAGATAGGTACTGTTCCTCTATCTCTGGGAGAGATCTTCTTGTATATGGCCACCAATTGACAGGAGGAATGATTGTTTGGTTCCAATCAGATGGTGATATGAGTTTTCTTTGAAACACTATACCCAGGAGAGCAAGAAAGGAACAAAAGATGGTAGTGATTGCCTACTTTGGTATTTTTCTGTAATCTTCTCCGGCATGTGCATTTCAACAAACATTTGTATTTTATCAGCAGAAATGCACAGACAACCACTGTGTGTGAACAGATGACAGGTCCCCTTTACAGATGCAAGAGTTCAGTCAAACAGTTGGGTGCATTTTCCTGGGAGCATAAGAGAATGTCTTGATAAAGGCTCACTTCAGATACAAAGTTCCTTTCGTCCTCTTCTGAATGCTGGGGTGACCATAAATGCCACCCGCCCAAGATTAGCATGATGCATTTCCATGGTGCTGGCGGCCTCCTGCCTGCACCATGGAAACCCATGAGTGTACAATAATAAGGGACAAATTGTGTCCTGTATTTAATCAATATAGGACTTAGCATGTTTTTTTATGGCACCCCTGACAAACCCAGAAGACACCCCGGTTGAGAAAGGCTGGGTTAATAGCTCTTCTTGACCAATATTTCAAGGACTGAAATACCAGAAGTGTATCTTGGGAAGTACTAAGGATAAGTTTACTATTTTCTTATGAAGAACAATGGTAACCAGAAACAAGTGGAATTGTTAAAGCAGGACAATTGAAAGATAACTCATGTTCTAGCCTTCTACCAACACATTTCAACAATTTAAATGTGAATCTTCAAGTTCAGATTTCTGTCTGTCTTTTCCCCAAGTTCGGGATTCCATCTGTTTATTTTAATCACTCTAGTCCGAGCTCATGGCTTTGTTACAGCTGTAGTGGGGGAGGTGTAATTTTTTTGAGATAACCCCCTCACCTCCTCTATTCAACTAACTGACAGATCAAGTAAACATTTATACATAACATGCACAATACAAAGTTACCCAGCACTCAGCCTGCGATCCAACACAAGCGCTGGGCTCCATTATCAAGGTCAAAATGCAAAGGCATTTTGACAAAGCAAATCCATTGTGTTCAAGGATGACACCAAGCTTCTCTGCTGTGCACTGTCCAAAAATCCAATTTGTTGTATTTAGGGCCCTGTTATAGCTAGTGATGTGCGGGGGTTTTGTGCAAACCAAGTTCACTCAAGTTCACCCAAGCCCACGCAAAACTGTCACAGGCACACACCCCTACTCGCCCAATTGGTTGTGCCAGAGGCATTCCTCATCCCTTTGTGATGGGTAGTTGTGGGTGGGAAATGCCCAATGGCAACTTATTGGACCAAGAGGGGGTGTGACAGTGTCAGTTTTGCGTGGGCTTTGGCAAACTCAGTTTGCACCAAGCCCCTGCACATTAGTTATAGACCTATTATGGGTGGTGGGCTGTAAATAATTTGGCTTCTTCTAGAGGCCTCCTTTTCCCTTCCAGTTAAGGGTATAAAGAGCAAGGAAGGGTGGCATTCAGAGAGAAAAGAAAGAGTCATAGAAAGAGAAGGAAGTGGTTGGTGGTACAACAAATCTCCTGTGCCCTTGTGGGAGTTTTAGGGCCTGAGCACTGACCAAGTGAAGCAGTTTACGGCCTTCCCCTTTTGGGGAATGCCATCTGTTTTTTCCCAATTTTGCCAGCAAAGGAAGATGGAACCATTTTAACTATGGACTGTTCCATTGCAATACATCATATCAGAGGCGTAACTAGAACCTTCAGGGCCCCGGTGCAAGAAACCATGAAGGGCCCCCCCAGCCGCCATGGCACCGCATGGTTAACAGAAAGGCTGACGAGGTCCCCAGCAAGCGCGGGACCTCAGGCAGCCGCTTGTTTCAAATTTTAGTGCCGGTGTTCTGTCGAGAAAGCGACCCAGTATCCGCGTTTACGTACAGACAGGATTACCTAGGAAACCGGCATTTATTTACAAAATATTTGTTTGTAATGGTTAATTGTGACCGTTAATAATATGCCGTCCATGGCAGTGAATGATGGAAGGCCTTAAATGATGGAATAATATTAACGGTCACAATTAACGATTTAAACAAAATACTTTGTAAATAAATCCCGGTTTCCTCAATAATACTGGTGTGCAAGCGCAGATGCTGAGGTCAGCAAATTTGACTAGGCCGGCGTTCTCGACAGACCACCAGTATCTGCGCTTAGTATCGGGGGAATTTTCACGAGTATGAGTACTTGTGAAAATGCCCAGTATCGGCACTGGTGCTTCCCTACTTAATAATATAATGTATTGCTGGGACTTGTAGTCCCACATAGTTGGTGCTATTCTGCATTGCTGTATAAACATCATACAGCAATGCAGAATACCACCAGCTATGCGGGACTACAAGTCCCAGCAATACATTATAGTAAGTCAGCTATGCAGAATGCCACCAGGAACCCCCCCACCACTATAATGCATTACTGGGATTAGTAGTCCTACATAGTTGGAGCTATTCTGCATTGCTGTATAATCATCATACAGCAATGCCGAATACCACCAGCAATGCATAAAAGTGAGCACTATATCACCAGCATCCCACACACACACAAACACACAAACACACACACACACTTCCCCGCGCCCCCCTAAAGACAGAAAAAAATATCCAAATTCATATGTCCCTCTTTACTCCTCAGTTGTCCTTCTGTTTGGTCTGATGTACAGATATATGAAAACATTCTATTTAGCTACCAAAAGAGTTATTTGCACAAAAACCTTCAACCTATCTCTTAATTATCTTGTTTGATATTTCAGAAAGTCAGTATAAAGAAAGAGTAATGGTGAAAAAAAAACAATTCTGGATTGAACCAATCATTCTTGGCATAAACATTCTTAAGGTATTGTGGTATGAACGAGCACTGTGTGTAATAGCAGATATCTTAGCCTGAGAGTTTCAGGGGCGATGCTGATGTGTTACAGCTGGTGACAGGGTTTTAGCAAAGTTGTCAGAGTAATAAACTGTGACAGAGATATCAATAAACACTGATCCTTTGGAGCTGTGAGTGGGCTGCCATGTCACATGATGACACATAACACAGAATGGCACCTCAGATTTGTCTCAACCACATCAACTGTGGACACACCAATGCATCAGAATCATATTTAAAGAGACATGCCAGTCGAAAAAGAAGAGCATCCCTTTATACAGTTATAAAAGAAATCTTGTATTTTCTCTGTGCAGCCAGTTTGTGGATGTTTCAGTGCTACATGAATGGAGCTGACAAGGCCCTTCACACTATAGTGTCTATTTATTTAAAAAAAACTTGCATTGCCTATTCATTCAGCAAACTTGCACATACACTTGTTAACCAGCTGTTGTGAAAATGGTGCAAAAAAAAATCTTAATTTCTCTTCTGAATATTCTTTAGTAGGCTCATTCACAAAGAATGGAGGGAACTAGGAAAATACCACATGATGGCCATTAGAGGGAGCAGAGGATCACAAGAAATAAATAGATGTTAGTAACGAGATACAATGTTGCAATTCTAGACAACACTGGAGAGAGCGTATATCAGTGTAACCATTACTATCCCTGTAGAAGCAATGGTTACATTTTTAAGCTAACACTTGCACAGAATAAATGGCTGATGAATAAGCTTTGTGCATTTTATTTTGATAATTAGACCCTTATGCATTGCGTTAACCCAGTTTGTTGTGGTGCTCTGCAGTGCAGGTTCATTGCCTGCTAGTACAACAGTGTTTTGGAGGCCATCTAATATGAATAAAACACACCAAGGTTTACACAAAACCATGTGTTATGGTAAAGTCCTGCAATGCTGTTATACTGTAGTAGTAGTAGTAGTAGTAGTAGTAGTAGTAGCACTAGTAGTGATTACTAAAATATCAGATAAACATATTAAAGTAATTTCAAAAGTATTGTTTCCCTTTTTAATGTACAGCTTTCAGTAACATAATACCTGCTGATACTGCCATGAAGATCCTTGTTTAGGCACCTTCTGTTATAGGGTGACAACACTCTGTCCCAGTCTTCTAGATTCTCCCTTATGTTGTCAACCTGATACATTATAGGTACTTATATAGTGCCGACAATTTATGCAGCACTTTACATAGTTGCACATTCACATCAGTCCCTACCCTCAAGGAGCTTACAATCTAAGCTCCCTATCTCACATGCATGCATAGAGGGCCAACTTAGAGGGGAGCCAATTAACCTACCAGCATGTCTTTGGAGTGAGGGAGGTACCCGGAGGAAACCACAACGCACATGCAGTGCATTAAAGAACATTTAAAGAATGGTCTTGTCTGATTTTCTTGCTGTTTTCTTTTGCTTTGCAGTAATGTGTGTTAACGTTCCTCTTAACACTAGTGGATTAGCAAATCGCAATAGCTGGGAGAAATGTAAATGAACCCTTAAAGTAGAACTGAAGCCATAATTTAGTTTTGGATAGATAACCCCTGTCAGCATTTTTTGCCATTTGTGTCCCATTGGGGAGATTTCCCTTCACTTCCTGTCCAATAGCTACAACAGGAGAGGAAATTCCTCCAAGGGGAGAGGGAAATCCCTGGTGGTCAGGAGGGTCAACAGAACAAGTGACCCCGTTGGAAGATGTCCCACCTATTCCTGTTTTGGTGACAACCTAAAATTTGGGATGTTCTTTCACTTTCAGCGATAACGGTCACCAGGACAAATACAGGGGATTTAGCTCCGTAGCAGGGACACAGACAGCAACAAAAACCTGACAGGTGTTCTAATCCCTCTCCACTCTATTTAAAAATAAAAGTTTTGACTTCACATGCACTTTAAAGCTAAAGGCGGATATAAAAACACAAATGAATGCAGCTCTGTTATCATTATTATGCCCTTACGGGCCAGTTCACACCAATTAAGGTGCGTTCCAGAGCGGTAGCTGCTGGAACGCACTGTAATCACACACTAAACTCCCCCCCACCCCCTTTGTTCTGGGGCGGGAGGGGGCGTGACGGTGCATTGAAGTCCATGACACCACAGCCATGCCCCCAGCCGCAGTGCAATTGGAGGCGTGGCAAAACATTGGCTGCATTCCGGTCCAGTGCAAATGCAAAAAATGCTGCACTGTGGGGGGGGGGGGGGGGTGAGGATTGT
>NW_017306461.1:1786661-1818149 GCF_000935625.1 Nanorana parkeri
GGTGAGGATTTTGGCTGCGGTGGCATTGAACTTCAATGCACCGTCACACCCCCTCCCGCCCCAGAATGAAGGGGAGAGTTTAGTGTGCCATTATCGCTCTGGGACGTACCGTAATTGGAGTGAATTGGCCCTAAATGTATTTTTTCCATGCAAGCAGTGTAAGTACCTGAACTTGATTTAGTATCAGCCTCCTGCAGTCACTGTACAGCAGAGCTCGGAGTATAAAAATAAAAGCAGCATTAGGAGACAATCAGGTCATCTGTACAGGGAGCATGCTAATAGGTGGAGAGAGCAGAGTGGCAGAGAGATGAGCTCATCACTGTTCTGCTTTTGCTTCACTGTCCAATCACACTCTGGGGGCGGGTCCATGATGACCTAGGCTCAGAAGAAGTGGTTTGAATAATGCAGGCTGTCAGACTGAGGACATCTAGTGGCAGAGAAGAAGAACTGTGGGGCACAGCTGAATATTGCAGCAAAACCTTTTTTTTTCAACGGGCTATTAATTTTAAGCATTTTTGTGGCTAAAGTTCTGCTCACACTATAGCATTGGGCTACGCGCATGCTATCGTACAGCGCACCTAGTGTGCTATACTGTTCACTAAGTGCATTGCCATTCAATTGAATGGCACCCCAATGCACCTCTCAGTATCTAATTGATGGCTTTAGTTCTGCTTTAGGACCCACTCCCACTATAGCGTCTCGCTAAGCGCGTGTTACTACGTGTTTAGCGTGCGGTATCGTATGCTAGGTGCATTGAAATGTCATTCATTTGAATGGCACCCCGACACACCCCCAGACATCCATGCAATGCAGGGTTGTATTGAGTAAAGTAAGTGCATGTATGGCAACACAATCGTATGCCAGTGCAACGTGTGAATGGGCCCTTATTGTTTTTAACAGCTAGCTATATGTGCTGCCCCCTTGTGGTAACAGCATTTGGAGGTTGGGGTGATGTAAACGTGTTTTTGTTCATTGTGCAGGTTCACTTTAACGATCTACAACCTCTTGTATTGATAACCACTGATGGAACACAAGTGTAGCCCACCCATAGGACTATAATCCCCTGCAAAAAGGTTCTTCACTATGGTAGGATGGAATAGACAGCTGGCACCAACTTTGTATGTGTTCACAATGTTGAACAGGATACAATTAGCATTTTGGGACATTGCATTAAATATTTATTAGTTTTGTTGTAAACAGTGCTCTGTTCCCAGGCTCTTGCCCATGAGCCCGGCTTCATCTCCCATTTCAAAAAAAAAGACACTGTTAGCAAACACAAACCCTCTTTCCCCTCTCTCTCTCTATTTCCAGGTTCCACGTTTACATTTTTCCTGTGCATATAGAAGATTCTTTTTTTTTTGTGAGCAAAATATTGGCTTTCGAGAGTTGTTTCCATAACAACCCATACACCCTATTACAAGGATGAAGCCTCTGAAAATCGCCCTTAAAGGGACATACACCATTATTCAGAGATTTGTAGGCATGAAACGGGCTTTGTCCATCAGTTTTTGGCTCCCGTGAGGTTCCAGAAAATGTAAGTGTAACCAAATATTGAACCATGAGTACCTGTTGGGGTCACGAGATGCCTGCACTTCAACGCTGTTGATACTTTAGCAGAATTTCAGGTCAGGTCAGGATGACATATCAATCGTAAAAATAAATTGATAGGTAAATTAATATGGCAAAAAGTGGCCACAAATTTTAGAAATAAAAGCCTCCATCACTACAGCTGTTTTGGCCAACTCCAGCCAAATATTTTATTTTGTGTTGGATAAAATGGGGAGGAGGTGAAGACATTGTAATCTTTAGATTGCTATATGTGTCCCTAGGGGGGATTTCCCCTTACTTCCCATGAGGGAGGGTTAGTGTTAGGGTAACAGATAGGGTTAATGTTAACAATAATGAGAGGGTTAAAGTTAGGTTTACAGGGAGGTCTAGATTTAGGGCTAAAGGAGGGTTAGTGTGAGAGTCAGAGTTATGGTCACATTGAGGGTTAGATTTAGGGTTATAGAAGGGTTGCAGTTAGGGTTACAGCTAGGAGGGTTATTGTGGGGCAGGGGGAGCATGTGTCCTGGGCGCCACATCAGGAGGAGCACCGCCAGCAGGGCCAGCAGCAGATTCACAAATCTCTAAAATACAAGGCTTCCTCCATAGATACAGTGAAATTAGTGTAGTTACAAAGGAACAGGAAATGTGTTATTTGTAGGATTACCAATCTCCAGAAACCTAACAGTGTCACCGAAAGCTCATGTTATGTTTTGCATGTGTTCTATTTCATGCAAGTACAACCACTGTACGCTAAAAAGCAAAACATGCTTTCATTACGTTTATTAAAATCCAGCATTTTAAAACTGCTACATTGTGTCAATCTGCCTTCCCTGAAGACTCCATGGATTTCATAAATACATACATTTGTCCAAAACAATGCACAAAAGCATCCTAACAATGAGATTTCACCCAAACCGGCCCTGCGTGTCTATACAGCTGTCAGAAGGACATTATGTTATAGGTTCTTCCATTTGCAGGACCTGATATGAACCAAGTATGAGATGCAGAATTTTCTTATTTCTTAGAAATTTAAAAGGAGACATCTTAAAATCAGAACCATTGTTTTCCTCAAATCGCCATGGCATATGCTCACGTTGTATGATTGCATAATAACAGCAATTATGACTAGTTGGGTGAATGCGCTCTGCATCAGTTTTTAGACTTGGTTCACATTTCTTAGCCTCTCACATCTTCCTGAATTCTGTAAGTGTTGTCACCCTACTACTATCTGGATCACATGGTTAATGAGAGATCACACGACACATGCTCTTTCATTAAAGTGAAATCACTTACAATGGATGCTGCCGCCCTACGCTCACCCGCCCTGCAAGTCCATGCGGGTGTGGGTGTCCGTACTCGTACGCTGACAGGATGGATCCTGTCTGCGTCTGAGCCGTGACATTTTTGATGTGACAATATACGTGAATAAAAGACCCTTTATTTTGGACATCATCCATTGGTGTGCTAGTAACATTTCTGATGTACACTGTGATGTGCTGCGCCATGCGCAGTCGCTTCAGCACCCACCTTTCAGCACAAGGGGCATTAGGTAAGGAGTGCAGCAGTTATTTACGATTATGTCAACAAATACACAGGCACAGCAAGGCAAGCTACTCCCCCGCTCCTTCCTCTTCCCTTCTCCAAGGTAGTGGATGGATGGCTGCTGGAGACTCCACTGGCCCTCCTGATGTTGTACTCAACAGGAAGTTGAAGGAAGCTGAGCTAAGAGAGTTGGAGCTGCTTGGAAACATGATAACAGTGCTTCAGCAAAATACTAAAGAAATATTTTGCTTTTCAATGTATATTTGTTTGATCTGGATTCATTAGTGTAAAGCAGTTTGAGAGTTTAATACTGCTTTCATCTTTCAAGTGACATTTGATAATTGGAGGTACGCATTAACGTCATGGTATTGCGTCAAAATATTTTACCTTATTCCCTTTTGTTTCTGATTCTTCAGTAAGAGTACCTTTTTAGTAAAAAGCCATGATTCTTGTACTGTATATGGATTTACCATAAACTCATAATCCTCACCTCCAATTACATCTGCGGACAGCAAGCAGTAGGAGAGTAATTAGTCTGGTCTGCTATATCCTTGCTGGCTTATGCTTTAGCCTGTTAGATTAGATGCTTAGCTTTCCTTTGCTTGACCGTATCATCTATCTTTCTTTCCTAACTTTGGCATGTTGCAGTTTGCAGCTTAGAACATGTGCCATGGTCTAGATGGGCTATAAATAAAGCAGTGAATCTGACATTCATCAAACATTCACTGCAGGTGAACCTCCCAGGTTTAAATGACAGTGAATCACCACCAGTGATTGGTGAAAGCCACAATAACTGCTTTATAAATATGCCTCTTGGTATCTTATGCATATTTCCCCTTTTGTTGACCTTCCATGTATTTAATGTCAGTGCTCTGTAACCTTTTATTGCCCACAAGCAGGCATTATGAAACCAACAGACATCATATTTGTTGTTGGTTGTTTCTTTTCAGACACCCTATCTCTGATTGAAACTTCAGAGGGAGAGGGAGTGATGTAGAGGAGTCACTGCTCTGACACATTCACTTGTATATGTAATTTTCAGCTTGAGCTACTGAGCACAGTAAGCAGCTGCAATGTTTGAACAGGAGGCAAGGCGAAGCTGAAAAACCTTTACAAAGGAGCCAAGAGTTTTTTCAAATGTGATCATAAAAGAGAGAAAGCTAGTAAATATAGGGGGTTATTCACAAAGCTGCCAAAGTCAGCCGAGTGAATAACCCAGCTGAAGTGAAGTGAGCCGAACTATGCTCGGCTATTCACTTCTGGCTTCTACGGCTGATTTCAGCCGTACATCAGCTGCCTTCGGTCAGCCGAACATGCTCTGCGTGTTCAGCTGAGACGAAATACAGAAGGACTACATTTGGATTGGCTGAGCCAAAGCTCCGGCAGCTCACTCGCTGCCGTTCGCCCCTATTTTCATAGGGGCCGAACGGCAGTGAGTGAGTAGCCGAATGCCGCTATTGTGCTCGATATCTCCGTGGTACTGAGCAGAATAGAAAATCAATTAAAAAAGTTAAAAAATAAAAAAAAGGTTGAAAAAAGATTTTTAAAATGTAAATAAACAGTTAAATAAAAAAATAAAGACTTAAAAAAGAAATAATAATAAATATAAAAACAATTGTGCGGAGGTAGATATATTGCCAAAAAATGTATACACATTTTGAGAAAGGAAAAAACTGTATTAAAATTGTTATATTCAATATATTCCGATCACAAAAGATGAATACGAGTCATGTTTGACTTCTGCAATTACTTCTTTGACTTCTGCAAGAGGTGCTCAAAGTGGTTGCCATCAGCGTCCAGACACTTCTGATTACGGCAAACTACTGCTTGAGCAACATTGACCAGAGTGTCCACTTGTATCGCTGCACATGCCGTTTCAATTACCTCACGAAGTACCGCCAGTGTAGCCGGTTTTCTACGGTACACCATATCCTTTAAGGTCCCCCATAGGTAGTAGTCAAGGGGGGTTAGTAAGGAGAATGTGGGGGAAACTCAACAGCACCTCTTCATCCTATCCATTGTCCTGGTAATCTCTCATTGAGGTAAGTGGTGAGCGTGTAAACTGTTCCAACACCATAGCCGAAGAAGCAGGACTTGTTGCTGTGCGAAGCCTCCCGAATCTTCCCTTGTGCACATCACACACAGTACCATGCATCTCAAACTTATCACAAATGTGAGTAATTGTTAGGTGTGTTGGAGGTTCTGTTGCATACTCATGACTCCATTGTTGTTGTACTTCCACAACGTTCTCAAATTTGAGATACCACTTCAAAATGGTCTTGCGCTCCTGGAATGACAACCGTGCTTCCGCCATTTTCTTTGACTATTCTGCCTGTCGTATGGTGACCCTAGCATTCATTTGATTAACGCCATCTTGTGAGCGAACGTCATATTACACATCGCTACTGTAATTCAATTCAATTTAGAAAAGTAATGCATAGATAACATCTCTTAAAATGTGTATATATTTTTTTGGCACCCTCTGTATATAAAATTCAGGCCAAGTTTTGTTTTCACTGGCCCCTAATTGCAGCTACAGGCTTGTAGCTGAGCTCTCTTCTGTGTCTCTTGTGTACAGGAGGCTAAATCACAGTGGATTGCTTGCAAGGGATTCTGTGATTGGAGGAGGGGAGATAGTGATGTTCATTCACATCACAGAACGCCTTGCGTAATATGAAAAGAATGCAAGGCATTTTCTGAATGGAGGATGGTATACAGCGAGTGACCCATTGTGATCAGTGTACTACAGATGAAACTGTAAACCTCATGGCTAGGGATGCACCGATACCAGTTTTTCGGTATCTAGTAAAAGTACCGATATTTTTTCCGGTACTCACCGATACCGAATACCGATAGCGGATGTCCCATTAAGGAAGCCAGGCGGCGTGTAATAACTCGCCACTTGGCTTCCTGATTAGCCGGGAAGTCGGCGGCGTGTAAAGTCTCACCACCCGGCTTCCCGATTTGTAGGGAAGCTGTCTTCATGATTCTCGTCACTAGATGACGAGAAAGCATGGAACCGGCTGTCTGGCCAATCAGGAAGCGGAGTGCCGTGTGATGACGCGGTGCCCGGCTTCCTGATTGGCTGAGAAGCCGGCTCCATGCTCCCTCGCCCAAATACTCGGCATCGGCACGGATACCGATATCAGTAGTGGTATCGGTGCATCCCTACTCATGACTGGACGTTCACCACCAACAGGACAGTGCATGCTGAATAAAAGAACTAGATTTAACTAACGCTGCAGCAGCCGGAGATTGGCACACTTCATCAGTGGTAATTTATTTTTACTCTGCCAATGTACAAAAATAATTTTTGCCCAGAGTTCAGCTTCATATCTAAGGCCTCATTTACACTATGCAAGTTGGGATTCTTGCAGCAGGAACCCATGGATTCCAGCCACAGGATTCCCAAATCGCCCGTTTAACTGTTCAAATACCAGGTTAATGACCAGGTGACATCGGCTGCATCTGTAAGCGGCAGTCCGCATTTAATTGTGTGTGATACAATTACATGTGGTTTGGAATAGATCCTTATCCATAGACGCATATATCTTGTTCCAAAACACAACAACGCTCAACATGAAGAATACCATTTGAGCATTGTGTGGCTTGTTCCTTGAAACAGTACACAAGCTTTCTTATTTTACCGGCAGAGATGGGAGGAAGAGTCTGCATAAGTCAGAGCACTGCAGTCATGATCCCCTGAATGCAGTTGCAATGCTTTGCTAGCTCCAATGCTAAAAATAAAAGAATGCTCATTTTTTATTTTATGAATATGTGTGTATTTATTTATTTTTTCCTAAATGGTGGCATTATAAAGAAAAGGGATTCATATACTGTATACTATTATTGCAACTATTAATTAACATACACCTACCAGGATACAATATACAATATTTTTGCCTATTGTGGTCCTCAGAGTGGAACTACACCCTCCTGTCCCTTTCAGGCAAGGAGGATACCATCTTGCCTCTATTTGGATTGCAATTGCCATGGTGCTGTACATGTGATCATCTATGACACCAGCTATTTGAGGGCTTGAAAGTTCAGTTGCAAGATGAAATGAGCACACTGGCAACCTTGAAAGTTGGCATGCCTTAAAACTGTTTTGGGTGGCTAACGTTCCTCTTTAAAGGGTCTATTCACTAAGCTGCCGTAGGCAGCCGAGTAAATGACCGACCTGAAGTGAAGTGAGCCGAACACTCTTCGGCTATTCACTGCAGGCTGGAAATCAGCCGTACATCACCTTGCTTCGCATGGCTTCGTGTCAGCCGAACATGCTCAGCATGTTCGGCCGACCCGAAGTGCAGAAAGAGCTTGATCTGCCAACAGTTTTCTAATGTCCGGCGGTTCTGCTGCCGTCAAAAAAAAGGAGAAAAAAAAAACTCTCCCGGGCGCTCTGGGAGCCTCCTGCTCCCGGCCGCCCAGGAGAGAAACACTGATTTTTCTTTTTTTTTTCTTTATTCTGACACGGAGCCGTATAGAAAAAATTTATACATTTTGCCCGTTGGAATGCATTGATAGATTCCTATTGGCTGTTTCAATTTGCAATAGTTACATAGTTACATAGTATTTGAGGTTGAATAAAGACATTAGTCCATCAAGTCCAACCTATTAGGATCTCATTCTAGGAGTACCCGTACCCCTGTATATTACGGTCCCTTAAGAAATCGTCCAAAAGTTTCTTGAACAAATTAAAAGGTCAAGCTGTCGCGCAAAAGGGGCAGATAGAGGGTTGGAACAATTACTGAAATGTTTGCTTACAGCTTCTATTCATTTATTAAAACCTTTATCCCAAAAGAATAGGAAACTGTTCCTGTAACTGTCTATAAGTGTTAGCTGGCATTGGGCTTTACAGTGCACAGTTACAGCCAGGGAAGGTGCCATCTTAGCCTCTATTTGGATTGCAGTTGCCATGGTGCGGCACATGTGATCAGCTTTGACACCAGCCATTGGAGGGCTTGAAAGTTTGGTTGAGTGCTAAAATTAGCACACTGGCAACTTTGACAGTGGGCATGCCTGGAAAGTAACTGTTTGGGAGACATTTAATTGATGGGTAAAGTTCTGCTTTAAAGCCGTGGCTGAACAAAATCAGTAAAGATGTCTCAGAAGTGCTTGCCGAAGGTACGAGTGGCTCAATGATTCACCACTCACAATCACTCACCGAGGATCTGCCATCTTTTGGGCTAAAGAAAGAAACCCCCTTTAAACAATATCTTCACTGACAGCAGAGAAAAGACCAGCATGTACTTTTTTTTTAACGTTGCTATGGAGACCAACATCAACAAAGGCCCAGACCCTGCCGTTAAAATCATAATCCCGTACCAGAACCAGGGACAGACAGACAAACAAGTCTTTAATAATTAAGCAATCGCTGAGACAGACTGTGCTGTTATTAAATTTCATTTGTGGTTTAATTACACATTTTTTCCCCCTCAGAGGCTTTGTTGTATCAATTAGTTGATTGAATGGCCCATGTTGTGGCTTTAGTGAAAACGGATCTGTTGTGAAGGAGCATATTTATCGGGAGCTAAAAGAAGAGGGGGACAGGGGGATGGCAGGAGGGAAAAAAAATTCAATTAAATGTCAGTGTGGAGTGACGAGAAGCATTTGATATGGCTTTTAGTATAATTGCTTGCATTTCATTAACGGAACCATTTACCAGGAGGATACTTCAGAACTAGGAAAAATATAAATGAGGTTGCAGTCCTGACAATGAGGGAGAAGCCTGTTTAACTCGCATGTTGCCAGGGCTGATAGTACTAATGTGTCTTGTAGATGAGTATCAAAAACAGCTCTGCCTAAAGGATCCTATATAGAGCATTTAAAGTAAGTGACACTAAAGTTATGAGTTACATCTTAAAAATACATTAAAGTACCTCAACTATTAACAAAAATGTATCTTATTTCTGTATCACTCGGCTGTAGATCATCAAATAATCTCTGAATTGGTGCTGACACCGCCCTTCCTTCTGGAGGGTGGCTACTTTTGTTCCCCATGGTCCCTGTGTGTGTTGTAAAGTAGTCACCAGTCAAAGCTCGCTTCGTGATAGACTACAATCTCATGTTTAGTTTAGATTGTAGTCCATCATGGGAGTGAGTTTGGAGCGGTGACTACTTTACAACACACACAGGGACCATGGAGAACACAAGTAGCCCCCCTCCAGAAGGAAGGACAGTGCCAGCACCAATTCAGAGATGATTTGAGGATCTACAGCTGAGTGATACACAAATAAGATACACTTTTGTTAATAGTTAGGGTACCTAAATGCATTTTTAAGATTTAACTCCTGAGTTTAGGGTCACTTTAATTTTAATGTAGTCATTTATGGTGGGATTGGTGAACATTCACATTTGTGTAGGCCTCGTCCACAACCCTGACCAATGCTCAATGGCTAAGCCTGCTTGGTGGGAAACTGGACAATCACTATTGTTTCCCAGACCAGTGACAACGGTGCTCCCCCCCCTTTTCCATCTCCCTTGTTCACACCTATGCATTGTGTTGCCATGTGACTAGGTGCAGGTGCTTCTTTTGGTGCATTTTTGGCTACATAGACTTCAGTGGGAATGTATAAAAAACACATGTACATGTGTTTTATAGCGTTTTTGGCACCTTTTTCTGTACCAGTCTCCTCCTCCTAGCAACTTCTACTCTAGTCCTTTGTATCACTTGCTTCTCCCTTTTAGATTGTATCTCTCAAGGGCAGGGGCCTCCTAACCATTTTGTTTTGAATTGTATTGTAACTGTAATGTCTTCCTTTTATTGTAAAGCGCTGCACAAACTGTTGGCGCTATATAAATATTGAATAATAATAATATAATGGCCAGCTTGCTTAGGAAGGTAGAGTGAGCAGGTCACACCATACTTGATATGGAACAACCAATACTGCTGGTGAGGGGACATTGCTGTACAATCCCAGCGACCACAATTACAAGGATCACTGCAATTGCCAGAGGGCCTGGGAGGACATTCCCCACAAGGTTTGTGCTGATTGGAGCATTATATAGCAAATGTTCATCAGTAGCTGTGGCTGCTGCCAAAAAACAGGTCATGGCGCACATGACTCAAGATTGCTCAGAAAGTGCAACAAAACGACAGAACAAGAAAGAAGACAACACCTAATGATGTCACAGCAGATATTGCTTGTTATTGGCCAAAACAAAAATGAGAAACAGATTATAGTGCATCATTGTGCATAAAAATGCACATAAACGTGCAAAAACACATAAATATGCAGATGCACAAGTGTGAACAGAGGCTAAGCACCTGCTCACATATAGGCGTTCTGTGAACATGCGCCAAACATGGGTAAAAAAACACGCACTTTAACGCGCTGACACGATAAAGACATGCAATTTGCTTGCAATGCCATTACTAGTTTTTCCCTCATGTTAGTGCACGTGAAAATGCAAACCCATTGCAATCAATGGGTAATGCGTGACAAACGCAGGGAAAAAAACCACACGCAAATGCAAACAAATGAGCAGGAACGCAACACGCATTCTCACTATGCTACGGTGTGATTGGGGACCAAGAGGGGGTATCTATTTTACTAGTTAATCTCACCCTAAACGCGGCTGGTCAAACCAATTTTTTTTGTCCCCGCACATATTTGTGTGCGTGAAAACATGAACCCATTGCAATCAATGGGCAGTGTGCGACAAACACGGGAAACAAACACACACGAATGAGCAGGAACACGATTTGCATTCCCACTATGCTAAGGTGTAAGTGGGGACAAATGGTGCCCATACACTGCGATTTCTGTTCGGAAATCACGAACGGTCTTACGGAGGAGGCTCAAACAGTTGATGTCACATCACCGATTTTATTTTTTTATATTGTGATCGAAATTTTTCGTTCGGTCATGTTGGACATTTTCAAACAAAAATCGATGAATCAGTGGGGTTTTTGGTCGTCAAAAATCTCAGCAAGAACAGAGCACATAAAAAGTTGGTTGGTTAGTATGGCTAACAAACGATTTCTGAAGTCAACATTTGACTTTGCTTGATGGGGAAGTCTAGATATAATCAAACAAGGGTTCAAGCCAGAACACAAAAATTTTGCGCAATGTATGGACACCTTAAGAGGGCATTTCCTTCGTTACTAGTTAATGGCACCCTAAATGCAGCCGGACAAATTTTAAATCGCGCATGGAAAAAGAACTCAGGACGTCTGTTGCAGAATTTGCTGCATGAGCTACTTTCCTGCGTTTGTCACGCATGCAGGAACCCATTGAAATAAATGGCCGACGCGCAACAAATGTGACAAACAAACACACAAGAACACGACGCCCGCTGAAAACTGAGGGGTTTCCTTCATTTTTCAGTTCTTCCCTTCTTCCTGGTTTCAGAAGAAAGTGAAAGCAACTCTCCGCAATCTGCCAGATGTTTAAACCACCTCCAATCCTGTCCAAAGCTAAAAAAAAAAAAAAAACTTTCGGCTTTAGATACACTTCCAGTATCATGGAGACAAATTTAAAAAAAATGGAAGTGCCTATAGCCAAATAAATCATACTATGTAAACATACACAACAGAAGAACAAACGCTCATACATTAATAATGCGCTGTTTATCATAACATCGCCATGGCTAACAGAAAGATATTGAAAATAAAAAATCCAGGTTAACGTGACAGCCATCAAGAAATATTTGTAATAATCTCCGAGCTGCCTCACTTATGTCTTGCTGTAATTTACGCGGGCTAAACACGTATTAATGGTTCAGCTCTTCTTCGGAGAAAACAATGTCCGACGGCTGAAGCTCACATAACTGATCAGAAAAATAAGACTTGGTGACAAAACGTGCTGAGATGTCGCACAGATTCATGCTTGTTTCGCGTTTGTAGCACTTATCTACATTGTGTGTGGAAATCTGCTGTTACACCTGATTTTGTCTTCTAACGGTGCTGATATATTTCAGGAAAGTGCCTAGACTCTTATAAGTGGTTCAGCAATCTTAAAGCCATGCCGGGTTCCATTCTTTCTTTTTTAGAAAATGTTTCAAAATGGCAAAAAAATTAGCGTGATAATTAATTTTTCATGCTGCCTAAGATAAACTAGTTGCAACTGGCTGATTGGTCTAAATTAATATGTTTCAAATCACTTCTAGGAGATAGAAGTCAAAACAGGTTTGGAATATGGGATGAAGCTTCCTGGGTGCTCCAAAACCTAAGGAGCTTGATTTTGGAAATATTAGGGTGAGCTCACCCTCATTTTTTACTTTACTTCTAGCCCCTTAAAGTGACAGTAAATTCAGGAGTTAAATCTTAAAAATGACCTTAACTATTAACAACAATGTATCTTATTTGTGTATCACTCGGCTGTAGATCCTCAAATCATCTCTGAATTGGTGCTGACACTGTCCTTCCTTCTGGAGGGTGGCTAATTTTGTTCCCCATGGTGCCTGTGTGTGTTGTAAAGTAGCCACCGCTCCAAGCTCACTCCGTTGATAGACTATAACTTCAATACAGGTATTCCTCACTTAACGACCGAGTTCCGTTCCTACGACCAGGTCGTTAAACGGATTGGTCGTTAAGTGAGGAACTCAATACAGTACTGTACTGCATTAGTACAGTACTGTATAGCGTTGCCGATGTACAGTACCGAACAGTGTACTGTACATCGGGCAATGAAAATACTTACCGGCACCCGCAGTGAAGATCGGAGGACACCACTTCCGCCGGAAGGTCGGAGGTCGATCGTCGGTCCGTCGTATGTGCGAGTGGTCGCAAAACAGGTAAGTTGGTAAGCGAGGAACACATGTACACATTAGCAAATGAAACATGGGATTGTAGTACATTATAGGAGCGAGCTTGAAGCGGTGGCTACTTTACAACACACACAGGGACCATGGGGAACAAAGTAGCCACCTTCCAGAAGGAAGGACAGTGTCAGCACCAATTCAGAGATGATTTGAGAATCTACAGCTGAGCTATACACAAATAAGGTAGATTTTTGTTAATCATAAATACCAACCATTATGATTAGCATGCCGTTTATATGTATTATGGTCCTGTTTTTAAATGAGTGTGATATCTTTTTTTATATACAATTCTTGCTAATCATGAAATTACTTTATTAAACATGAATTTTACTATTTAAGAATGAGTTGCGTGGTACTTTGTCTAGCTATATCTCGTTGCATTATTCATGAGTTACCTTGAAAGCCCCATTTTTTGGTTGGTATTTATGATTGTATTCAGGGGTCTCTGTTTAGTGCTTATCCCAATATTTGTCATATAGATTTTTGTTAATAGTTAGGGAACTTAAATGCATTTTTAAGATTTAAAGGAGAACTATGAGGTGAGTGCTTTTCACTCACCTCATAGTTCTAACCGACTTGTGACAATGAGACTGTCACATGTCGGCTCAGTAGATCGGGAAGTGATCGGACACATACCGGCGATCGCTCACTTCTCGATCCTGTCACAGCTCTCTGCCGTGACAGGGATAGGGGCTGGATTCCCCCCTCCCCGCTCCGATCCGCCAGCGCTGACTGGCGGAATGGACGGGGGAGGGGCGGGTACAACTGGCTCTGCCTCTAGATAGGCAGAGCCAGCTGTCACTCACGCAGCTGGGCGGATCCCGGCACAATTGTCGGGATCCGCTTCAGCTGCGCCGTCTCAGTATACCGTGAGCAGTAGCTCGCTGTATACAGAGCTTAGGGTGACGGGAGGACGCTAGTTTGTGTCCTCCTGTTACCCTAAGGAGAACAATGGGTAAAAGCCTTAACCCCATAGTTCTCCTTTAACTTCTAAATTTAGTGTCAATTTAAAGTACATCTAAAAGCTCCTGTGTGACCGTCTAAACAGGTCCTAAAACCAGTTACTTTGTGATGTAAGAGACTCATATATTGAAAAGAAATTGAATTTACCTTCCTTGAGTCAGCCAAATCCTCCTTCATTTGTGCCTCACATACATTCCTTCCCAGACACTGCAGCTCACAGTGGGAAGGTTTAAGCGGCAGAGGCAGTTCTGCCAATCCAGGAGATTGGGCAGGGTTAGGTATGGCCAGCTTGCCAATCAGCAGTGACAATGCTAATAGCTACGCCCCTTACAACATCTCATCCCACTGTACTATATGCAGCCACAGTCCACATGAAGGACAGTGCTGCTTTTAATTCAGAAGCAGTGCAGCAGCATTGTTCCCCCATCACAAGAAGCTGCATAAGGTAGACTTTACTGGCCTGATCAACCACTATTTGTGAGACTTTGCTAAAAGAAAATGGAAAATAAGAATGCGTTTTCAATTAAATGCTGCAGCATATCTGTTTTTGGAGGTCACAGTTTTACTTTAATGCCTAATTGCAGGTTGGTAATCTCACTCAGGCAAATATCTGTTATTTATTTGCTGGGAAAATTGCCCAGTGAATCACTGTATAAAAACGGCAAAGTGAAAAAAGAAAAAGATTATATTATGTGCATGCTAAACACTGATCAAAAAGATTAAAAAAAAATGTTTCAGCCTTTCTATTTACTTCTTTTTTAATCTGATTTTTTTCATCGAATGACCTTCTTGTCCGCTAACATACAAATGACATTTCCATTTCAAATTCATCAGCACTCTGCAATGTAATGTATTTATTTCCATTTTAATGTGTTGTTTATATAACATATTCCAGCCTCACTAAAAGTCAGGCTATATCAACAGAGCAGGCCGATGTTTGCCAGGCACCCTTAATGGCCTGTATATATTATTGGAGCAGAAAGACACTAGTAGAGGCAATTTTCCAGCGAATATGAAAAATCAGGTTACATGAAATGGTCCTCACACTGCAACAATATGACTCAACTAGGTGGATATTTTGCACGTTTGTAAATGTGGCTAATAAAAAAGATGACTGGCTATTAAGGAGCTCATTGAAGAGTGAACTTACAATAACCCCTATGTTATGTGTTTATACACTCACAGAACAGAAGGGAAGTCGTGACATTGTGAATAAATTAAAGGTGCACTTTGATATGGGTTGGAAAATTTTGCATGGGAGTAAATGCGGGGGGGGCATTGGCTACCTGTCCTGTTTGCCTTTCATCCTGTCATTGCGCAAGGACTCCAAACTGGTTAACTGGCTTTCTGGGAACACCTAAAAAAGGAACATGTGATGTTGTAGGCCAAGCATTTTTACAGTATATGTAAACTCAATCCCTAAAATCTCATAAGCCCTAATATGTTAATATTATTTTATATAAAATTGTCAACATTTTTCAATTTGTAACTTTTATTAAAGTATATGTAAACCCTAACTTCCCTTATTTGGATCCTTTAGTTTGTTAAATATACAATTGAAAGTGTTTTGTTATATCTGTTGGATAAGTGAGAATTCAGTGCCAGAAATCTCATCAGCTAAATCAGTTATCAGTTACATGTATCTGTAAAAAATAGGTCAAGGCAACTGGACTTGCTGTATTATGTACAGCAAGTCCAGTTGCCTTGACTTATTTTTTACAGATATACCATGACCTGGATGAATGAGAACCTTCACAGACATATCGGTTACATGGTTCTCACCTATCATTCAGGACTAATAAAAAAAACATGGCCCCATCCGAACAGAGAAATCAGGGAGGGGAGAAAGGGGATTACTTTTTCATGTGTATAAATTTCAGCTTTTGCTATTGAGCATTGTATAAAAAAAATAAAGATAGGAAAGAAGAAAAACAAGAAGTGCCTTGGCTCGAGATGGAACAGGTAGCATAAAATTAGAGTCCCAGCACCATCAATCCCTCTGAAGCTACAGTGCTTTCTTTCAGATATGGGGAAGACTAAAAAAACCCAGCACCCAAATGTCACAACTGGGTAGAAACATACTCAAACTCTTCCAGTCTTGCAGTCCTGAAATAACAGTCAGTGCACACAATATGGCTCAGTTTTCAACAATTTGGAGACTACACAGCAAAATCATTTTAGTGAATTTTATTTAAAAAATACTGGTTTGATAAACATTTGCTCAAATATCGTGCAACATATAAAAATTGTAGAGGTGCACCGAAATGGACATTTTAAAACCGAAACGAAACCAAAAGGAACAAAATTGTCAGGCCGAAACCGATAACGAAAATGTTTTTTATTTACATTTTTTAAATATTTTATTTTTATTTATTTATTCATTTTTTATTAAATATTTTTATTTTTTACATTACTTTTAGGGGCTTCGGGGAAATATTAGGGGTCTAAACAGACCCCTGACATTTCCCTTTTTAAAATAGAAAAAGAGATGGAGAACACAAAGTCCTCACTCTCTTTTTCTGTGTCCCCTGTTATCAATGAACAGGAATCCTCTATGAGTGTTCCTGCTCATTGATAACATGAGGACATGCTATGTTTACTATAACTACAACTATGAATGTACAGGAGGTGATAAAGATCATTCCCATTCATTCATAATTGAGGATATAGTTAACAAACAAACAATTATGTACAAACACTCAGCGATCACTGATCGCTGAGTGTGTGTACCTTGCTCTTCTCTTTGACACGCTGTCACAGGAGGCTGATTGAGCGGTGTAGGGAGGAAAGCTCAGCCTCCTGTGACAGTGCTGTCTCCGCCCCCACACCGCTCTGCCGGACTGTGATAGGCGGCTGAGCGGTGTGGGAGGAGACGCCGGCCGCTCACTGCGCTCTCCTCTCGCAGCGCTTTGCCGGCTATCACAGTTTCTCTCCTCCCAGCTGGGACATAGAGCAACGCCCAGCGGGGAGGAAATAAATCAGGGATGCGCCGATGTATCGGCAGGAAAATGGCACTTTCGGCATTATGCCAAAAGTGCCATTTTCGGCCGATATGTTTCGGCGGCCGATATATCTGTGCATCCCTAAAAAATTGCAACTAGCATTTTTTTATTCTACGAGGCCTCTGCTTTCAGAAAATATATCATTGTTTGGAGGTTTTAAGCTGTTTTCTAGCCAAAAATTCTAGATTTTTTTATGCATGTGTGTGCAAAAAGTAAGAAATTGCTCTGGGCAGCAAGTGGTTAAATATGACAGGTTCCCCTTGCACTCTCCCTAAGGAGGTTATAACCATTGTCACCTAATCTGAAACACCGGATTTTAATTTTTAAGGATTTGGAATGGTAGTAAGTGTAGTGGTGTACATACTTTTTCCATGTGGCAAATTGTAGTTAATTTAGATTATGGGAATAAATACATGTTAATTATAAATACATGTTAATTAACATGTTAATTATGTGTGTCATTTATATAACCTTAATCTGTAGGTGCTGTTTGTTGTAGGTGCTAATATTGTCCAGTTCAAATATGTGGGAAAAACTCAACAATTTTTATGGGGTGAACTTACTTTTTCACATGACTCTATTTCATTTCATGCAAACTTGAAAACAGCTTAGAATACGAAAACGCATACTGAAGGATGCCAAAGAGAAAGTGGGCCTAGGGGTTCCTGATATTACCAGATATTACCAAGTGTGTCACTTACTGAGACTACAATCACTTACTGAGACTACATCTGATCTGCACCTCATATGGTACTTACCGTACTATGACTCCTCCCCTAACCCCTCTCCTTCATCATCTTTCCCCACTCCAAACTTTCATCCCCACTTCCCACGCTCCCTCTCACTCCCTTTTTATTCTTCCTACCCTCTTTTCTTTTTTTGGGACCCAGGATGATGATCGGTGCTGTCCTTTCAATGATGTAGGTTGAGAGGAGAGCCTGAGAGACCACTTTACTCCCTCAGGAGGCTGGAAGGGCATGTCCTTAATAACTTCCCCGGATCTATATATTAATACACAAAGATGGTTTCCAGATATGTTGTTATACCTTGAGATTCAAAAAAGTGGAATCATCTACAAATGTTATTTTAAAAAATTTTGAATAAAAAAGGTTCACTGCAGCCTTGGAAATGTACAAATAAAATAATATTGCACTTCATTTGACTGATGCATTTAAGCCCATGTTAAACACTACCTGTTACAGGATTGTAAAGAAAGGCCATACAAGTAGCATATGGCTGAAACTTGTATGGGAACAGGGTGCCAATATTCACAGGAGGAGTAAAGGAAAGGGTCCATTCTTGAAAGCTCCTCCAAAAGTATAGATTATATTTTCTTAAGACCGCTTTCATGTTTTGGACTGTCTTGTAAAATATTTCCTCAAAACACTCCACCCTGTGAAAGTCCCTGCTTCTTGCTTTCTTTTTTACCTTGATCCTTTATTTTAAACATACTGCCCAATATCCCAGTTTTTACAAGATTCATTTTCAGAGCATATGTGTTTTTAAAGGTTTGGGTAGATGGTGTTAAAAATGCTTGAGGAGAAATTGTGGCCAGGCTATGGGCATTCAGAAATCTTCATATTCTTAACAAGTATTACAAAAAACTAAACTCTGTAGCTACAAACCCTGTGGGTCAATTCATCCTCAAAGATCACAGCAGAAGCACTTAAATCTTTAAAGTTACACTAAACCCAGGAGCTAAATCTTAGGCCAGGTTCACACCTGGGCGTTTTACAGCGCTGATCGACGCGCTGTAAAACGCCCAGCAAGTCAAAACCCATTATTTTCTATGAGCATGGTTCCCACCTGGGCGTATTCCAGCGCGTCAGAATGCGCTGAAAAATGCCATACGTCCAAAGAAGTACAGGAGCTTCTTTGGGGCGTATTTCCGCGCGTATCCATTAGGATGCAGCCGGATAGCCCTCGGAAACGCGTGTTTGACGAGTGTTTTGTTGCCCGCAAATCGCCCGAAACACGCATCATACGAGCATATTTCGACCGCCCAGGAGGGAACCCAGCCTTAAAAATGCATTTAAGTACCTTAAAGCGGACCTTTACACTCAAAAATCAAATTCTACCAATGCATCCCTTTATGTATGATGATTAATAAAAACATGTCAGGTGTAAAATGTGTGATTTTGAAAAACTTACACTTGCAGAGCATTCACTTCCTGCTTTGAAAGGGCAAAATGACTTCTCAAAATCTCATCTGTAATCTCAGATCTCAGGGAAAGGCATTTTCCTCCTCTGAGATGATGTGCATGGTCACATGTCCTAGTCACATGTGCCAGAAATCCAGGAAGTAAAAGGAGAGCTAGTAATCTGCCCTTAGTAAACATGGCCACTGTCAGAAGACTGGGGAAGAAAAGAGAAATAAGGTATGCAAAGAATACAAAGCCGGCAATTATCTAGAAGTATCTGTTTGTAGATTGGCATTACTAAACATTTCTAAAGGCGTGTTTGTTGTTATTTTAAAGATATGGGTAAAGGTTCGCTTTAACTATTAAATTTTTTTATCTTTGTTGTGTATCACTCGGCTGTAGATCCTCAAATCATCTCTGAATTGGTGCTGACACTGTCCTTCCTTCTGGAGGGTGGCTACTTTTGTTCCCCATGGTCCCTGTGTGTGTTGTAAAGTAGTCACCACTCCAAGCTCACTCCTGTGATGTACTACAATCTAAATACAAATTAGTAGACTAAACATGAGATTGTACTCCATCACGGGAGTGAGCTTTTGCTGTAGTGGCTACTTTACAACACACTCAGGGACAATGGGGAACAAAAGTATGCCACCCTCCAGAAAGAAGGATGGTGTCTCCCTGTCCTGTACATTGAACAGGAAATTAGAAGATATCATACCAATGCGAGTAATACATTGGTACATCCCATATATTGGAGACATTGTTAATCATGACAATTAGAGAGAGCGAATCTCCCTAACAGGGTTACGGACACCAATAAAGAGTACCGGACAATGGTTCTAGCCCCTCACTCCGAATATGAAAAAAAGTGTTTCCATTAGCTATCATTTTTGGTGTGTACAAAAGAATTTATAGTAGAATATTTCCACCTTACCAAAATACAGCTTCAAACAATGTGATTTTCACAGTAGCTTTCCTACTTCCGAAAATTCTTCTCTCATCACCATTTTTTTTTGGGCAGCGGATTAGTTAAGCTTTTTTTTTTTTCTTCTGGAGTCTTGACAGTTTATGCAAATGATGTAGATGAGAGCTGTCCACAGCCAAATAGATAGTGATGGTGCCATCAAAAAATAATCTTTAAAAATGTTGATGTGATTGGTGGCTTCTCCTGGTGATGTAACTTTCTCTGACAGTGTAAATGCAAAATTAAAGAAGGAAATTGAAAGCAGAGTGAGCCAGAAGGTGTTTTCATCACAGACTCTCTTTTCTCTCTTCTCTTCAATTTTCTTCTCTTCACCTCTAGAAATGATGTGTGCTTTTTATTTATTTCAGCCTGTCAACTCAACAGTAAGCAGCCAGCACGGATGTTTCCCTAGTGACGTTCAGCACGCTTTGTCTTAACCCATTGTTCTATCCTATGTGTTTGTTCTTCGAAAAATGGAACACCACCAATCCCCAGATTCTTTGACAATTCTGTATTGACAGTAAGATAATATACAATGGCAACTATATGAATTACAAAGTGACAACAGTTGCAAATGGAGGTGATATGATTTTATTGCCAGTATTGGATGGGGCTTTTCACAGTAAAAGTCACTTAAAGTAAAAGTTCAACATCATTATATTTTCCATTATAATATATTTACTGCATGTTCTTTCCAGTACCTTCCCAGTTACATTCAACTACCTTTCCTCTTCCTTAATAATCATTCTACAATGTGCCTTGGTTACATTAGGTCCTCTCTTATCTGCTGGGGTTGCCACAGGTAATCGTACAAAGCTCATTTCCGGACACAACTCAGGTTTAAAGAGACACTGTCACTTCAGGGCAGAGCGTCACTTCATAGCTAACAGACAAAACACATGCTGAAATCACCCCAAGCTGATTGACAGCTGTAAATAATCCACCACAACACAAATAAAATGAGTCTGAAATAAGAAATGTATGGAGGGAATTGTTGTTTTTGGTGATCTTTTTGTGTTAAACCTGTCACAAACATAGGCAATTTAAACTGAACATATAATGAAAAATGCAAGAGCAGATGCTATTTTCCTCAGCAGACCAAGAGATATAGGCATCTGAAATTAAATATGTCTTGACTTTTCATGGAATAGTCAAGATTGACCTGGACCTGCCACCTCTCAATGTTCCCTGTTGACCAGCAATGCTTCTTGTTATATTAAATAACCAATATGAAGGCTTAGGAGGTTGGAGGGGCAGAGCCAAGCTCATCTTTAACAAGCAGATTTGCATATAAATTCAGCTGCCTGCATCTCAAGATCTACATTTTGGTAAAGTTTACCTTCTAGTGCATTCTCCATTACTTATGTGAATAATAATCAGGTAGAGTGAGACCTCTCTGTAATGACCATGGAAAGTGCATGAACCTAAGGACATTATGCAGCAATTTCATCCTCTAAATCCCTACAACATAATAAGACTGGGTTGTAAACTTGTAGGATCTACCAAAAACTGAAATATTATATTTGATTATTGTGACTCTTTAAAGTGACCTGTGAAACTGAAATTGCCTATAAAAGCTATACAGGTAAAGAAACAGTTGAATGCAAAATTTTGCATTTCCCGTCACTTACTGTCCTGGTGACAGTGGTCAAATAGAGACGGTGATTCCCATCCAATCATGAGCCCAGCAGGTGGTAACATGATCACCTGCAAGCCTTCCTGCTTCATTACTGCACCCCTGCTGAAAGAGGTAAGGGACAACTGAAGAGATGGGAATCCGGGATGCCTCAGGTCTGTGTTTGTATGAATGTATGCATTATAATATATAAAAGTGTGTATAAGAGAGCGCGATTTCACACCCCAGTGGTAAATGATAGCTATTGAAATAAATTAGTTCCACCTAGGGGTATGCCAAGACCCTAGGGGGAGGGGCTTTCAAAAAATATTGTGTTTGTACTTTTGTGTGTACACCCCACTGCAATAGGCCATGCATGCCATTATTTAAGATACTTTTTACAGGGGCCCTGTCACTATAGAGAAAGGTTTTAAGCATGCCATAGCTGTAAAAAAAAAGACAAGATATACTCAAATTTCTGTGGCCCGCTCCACTGAACCCTGCACTGATGCTGAGAAATCCACTGCTGAAGTCTGAAGGGAAACTGACACTTCCATGAGTGATCTCCTGAGTACCCAGAAGCTCTTACTGGTTTCTCCTAGTGACCTCAACATCATTGCTGTATCCTGTAATAAGTGGAGGTCACAGGGAGGAACCAGTGGGAGGTGCACGGGACACAGGAGTTCGACACTCCCAAGAGTGTTGGTTTTCCTTCAATATTCACATGAAGGTTTCTAAGGATTGGGATGGCATTTGGCAACAAGATAGGTGAGTATGTCTTGTGTTCTTTTGCAGTTACAACTTGCTTTAAAACTCTTTCTATAGCGACAGGGCTCCTTTAAAGCGTGTATGCCTTTTTTAGCGTGATCGAACCGGGGTGGAATTTGGGTATTTTTTTTGGTCAGTTCTCACTTTTTCCTATTTTTAATTTACAAATAATGGAAGGTGTGAGCAATTAGTAAGTACACAGAAATGTTTTGTTACTCTGTTGTGTTTCATTCTCATCCCATTGTGGCAGGGTTAAACTGGCACCGAATCAAGGACCATCTGCAAAAGCACAGATGAATTGTGGGATCGGATATAAAATTAGGCAGACCCACATGTTACTCTAGCAGAGCAGGAAAGTAATACATTATACTGTACAAGGGAGAAAGAATAAAAATATAGTTATTTTTGACAAAAATTCAAAGAATGTTAGATAGTAGGTTTTGGCAGGCGGTTCAGAAAATAGTATTCAGATAACAATTGGTGAAACAATTTTTTTTTTCTCTTTCTT
Organism: Nanorana parkeri; assembly: GCF_000935625.1. Taxonomy (NCBI): domain Eukaryota; kingdom Metazoa; phylum Chordata; class Amphibia; order Anura; family Dicroglossidae; genus Nanorana; species Nanorana parkeri. Next base: position 1,809,478 of record NW_017306461.1, read on the forward strand.
TTGAAAAAAATAATTTTTTTTTCCTTGACGTACTTATAGAGTACTGTCATGTTAGGATGGAAAGAATTGTATTCAGCTTTTTAAATCTCTTCTCTTTTAGCTTTGCCACCTGCTTTCTAACAGTCCATTTTTTCTTCCCATAAATTTCCCCTTTTCACACCACACATAATAAGTCTTTATATTGGTTAAAATAAAATAATTTGAATAGAATTAGAGGCACTCGTGTTGGCAGTTTTAAAGTGCTGCTCCTGCTATTCAAGAGGCTTTTATTCCTCATAATACAACATCACTGTCTTTAGAATTATGGAGAAGAGAAACCTAATTGCATAATGTATGTCCTTGGCTGTACAAAAAGCTAAAGATCCTATAGCAAACAGGTCCTTATTTGCATTAACTCATTGCTAAATCAAACAGGGTTCATTATGGCTATAGTAAGGACATACAGAAAGGGAGAAGCGCTAAAGCTGAAGTCAGGGCACCAGAATATTGCCATTTCAGTAGAGAAACCCCTGGTACCTGCATCAGAAACCTTCACTTCCTTAAATTTCAGGAATCTTTCATACAATATTCCTAGCCAACTCTAAGAATGTACCTACCTATGAATAATAGCCAATTATGGCACTGGATTATCTCTAGGAGAGGAAACCTCCTTCCAAATCCCAATGCCCTACCACCCCATCTCTAGCCTTGTCTTGACTCCCATTTACTCTTACAATGCACCCAAAGATCAGACAAGTCTTCCTATGCTCATAACACGAGTAGGTTTACAACAACGTGTTCTTCAAAGCTGTTTCTGTTAAAGCTGTTGTTTTGTATACGTTCTTTATCATGTTAAACCTTACAACAGGCATGAGAAAACCTCCTGGGGTATTCAAGAAAAAAATCATCAGAGCTTACTGTTATTTCTTCTTTGAAAAACAAAAATTGATGCTGAGAAACCTTTACTGATAAAAAAAATAAACTGCAAAATTACCATTAAATGGCTTTCTAAAATTAGGTCATGTCATCCTACTAGTGTGCTTCCTACTTCAAAAGACACTTGAGCTACTGCTGGAGTTAAATGTGAAAGGGCCTGTTGACTAATTCTGGGTGTTCTTGGTTCGGGATGAGCTTTGGCTTTAAGTAGAACATGAGTTCCCAAGGAGTCCGCAGTTCAGGAAAATGGTAAACCATTCACCGCTAAAGCAATCAATTACCAATAATGTACTTCTTGGCCTTTGAACTGCAGTCAGCTAGCTTAGTAGGGCCAGTAATGGGAGTTTCCTTATGTGCCAGCCCCCTTCCTATAAAAGGCACAGTTTCCAGCAGCCTTTTATCAGGCTTGAAGTAAACAGAGAGAGCACACAGTGTGTGATTGGGGAGAGATACTTGTGCTATACAGTGTTATATAGTGCTATACATAGTGGTGTATTCTACAACATTTTGCAGGGAGAGATAGTTGCTGCTATACAGCACTATATGGTGCTATACACAGAACTGTATCTTGCTACAAGGGAGATATATATGCTGCTATAAAGTGCTACTTAGTGGTATACACTGTGCTGTACTGTGCTACATTTTGCAGATATTTCTATAGTGTGCTTTGCAGATATTTCTATAGTGTGCTTTGCAGCTACTTCTATAGTGTGCTATATAGTGTTCCACATAGTTTTGAATTGTGCTACATTTTGCAGGCAGAGATAGTTGCTGGTATATAGTGCTATATAGTGCTTTACACACTGCTATATTGTGCTACATTACTGTAAATCTCAGTGTGGTGGGCTACATATTAGTGTCTACCCCCCACTGTGTTCATAGTGCATAGACCCATCTGTCCTTTTTAGGACAACCTTTTTGTGTGTGTCAGTGTAAGGTCATGTATGCAAACAACCCGGTCCGTATATATAGTGATGTTGCTTTTCACCTATAGCAGCCGCCTTTTCCTTAACGTTAGCGTGCCTACTGGTACTCCAATGCTCCCCAACCTAAACTATATATTCTGGCCATAGATGTCGCTACAAACCTGCAGAGTAAAAGTAGTATAGGGCAGTGAAAGGTGAGAGCTGAAGAGGAATCAAGGAAATGTTGTGAAAGGTCAGGGCCGGCAGCAGAAAAAAAAGTATCCAGTAATCGCAGCAAAAGGTCACGGCAGGTAGCAGACAAGCAGGAATCCGAAAAACGTAGCCGAGGTCAATCCTTGATCAAAACAAACAGGAGTGTACTGGATCAGCCAGGAAACGCTTTCACAAGCCCTGAGGCACAAGCTGATGATGTTTGAATAGAGTGCCTCCATAGACGCAGGCCAATCCCAGCTGGGGGCATGAGGCAGATGCATTACTCCACTGAGAGGCAAAACTGCAGCCAACACACAGGCTGCAAAACACTGTGGCCAGATTCATTATCTCACAGCTGAAGGCTAGCGCTGCACCTAGCGACATAAGCTGCCTGACAGTCTGTTGCTGTTTAGCTGTTATCAGTTTTTTTTTTGTCATTGGTACCCCTTAAAGGAGAAATATGAGGTGAGTGCTTTTCACTCACCTCATAGTTCTAGCCGACCTGTGACAATGAGACTGTCACAGGTCGGCTCAGTAGATCGGGAGGTGAGTGAACATATACTGGCGTTCGCTCACCTCTCGATCCTGTTTGGATTCCCCCCTCCCCGCTCCGATCCGCCAGCGCTGACTGGCGGATCGGACGGGGGGGGGGGCGGGGACCGCTGGCTCTGTCTCTAGATAGCCAGAGCCAGCTGTCACTCACGCAGCTGGGCGGATCTCGACATCGATGTCGGGATCCACTCCGGCATCTCAGTATACTGACCTTAGGGTAACGGGAGGATGCTAGTTTGTGTCCTCCCGTTACCCTAAGGAGAACTATGGGGAAAAGCCCTAACCCCATAGTTCTCCTTAAATAACTACTTGCTCTCTATGCTCCTCAGCTCCATCTGGTGGCCATAATGTGGTATTTTCTCAATGTTACATTTGACCATAAAAGAAATTATACTAAGGACGTTCCTTTTTGCCTCTATTTGCACAAAATGAACATTCACAGTGATTCCAGGGTGAATGGTTCTGCAAATTGTTTTAAATCTATTTAAGTTTTTGAACTGAAAGAGCTGTTGTCATTGCCAAGCACTCCTCACTAAAGAGAGCCACCCTAGAGAGACCAATGTAAAGAGACAGAGGGGTGATTTTCATTTAAGGTTATCGCTATATGATTTAGGTCATTGGGTGGGTAGAAGTAAAACCGCTGATCTCTGGTCTACATGAGTCTTAATTCTAGGAAAGCCATCTTCAATGCTGAGAAGACTTTGGCCTTTAGAGCAAAGAAAACACAAGGCCACACAGCCATTTTTTTTCCCCACTTCACTGGGGGCTTGTAACAATATTTTAATATTGTAAGCCATAAATCATATACAGGTTTTTTTAAATGTGTGGTCACAGAACCAAACATGTTTATTTGTGACATTTTTCCATTGACTAGGTTGTAGCAGCATGTACCATTCCCTAATGGTACAAGGTGCAAGCATTTAAGGGTACTTACAGCCTTTTGGCCCCTTGCCTCCCATCTTAGTGTGTAAATGAGAAATGTTTTTCCAGTTTAGAAAAAGACCCATGACTGCTGAGTGGAGCAGAAGTTCTACAGATACATAGAAAGAGAAGACCTATTCTCTAGAACTGGGAATCAACTAGGCCTTGAGGTCCCCGGCCCACAATCCAGTGCCATCCAAACTTTTCTCATAATTCCTTTTCATGCACAGTTTATGCATATTTATTGGTAGAATAGTGTATCGTGGACTTACAGTTTACTTGGGCCATACACCTAGGAACAAATTGCTATAAGAAAAGAGTTACAGTTCACCTTGCTCTTCTAGCTGAAGGTTTTAGGTGTACTGGCAAAGAGTGAGCAAACTGTCTTTTTTAGAGATCAAAAGCTCAAAATAAAAGCAACTAAAAACCCTTATGGTCACCACATTTCACTGTGTCTCAATGTAACTGAACATATTTTTTATACGAAACCCAAAACACAGCAGAGTTCTTGGTATTTAAATGTAATCACATTTGTTAATCACATATTTAAATAATCTTAAAAGGACTCCCGTAGGGGTACGTGAGACTTAAAGTATTTTTGAACCAATCCTTTAGATCTCTCTTTCGTTCAGTTGTCATAGTACCATTGCTCCAGAACCCTTAATGTAATTGTTTATATTGTGCTCAGCTGACAGTTTCTGCTATGCAAAGCGAGTAGATGTTGGAATCACGGTTTATCCATACTATGTAGTATTGTACAATTTTGGAGCTTTCAAGAGGAATAATCTTGTGTCCTTACTGGACCCCAGTCTCATATGAAAGACCCCTGATTTGGTGGCTGAAGTGCACTGCAGCCTGCTTGCCCAACTCCTGGGTTTGAACAGACCAAATGTTGCAGGGAGGCAGGGAGGGAGCGCGGTTTGGTCAGTATAATTTGCTGTGGGGTGGGCTATGAGGAGACACTGGTCCTTTGCCCTGAGTGGCCAGGTAACAGTGTCTATTAATGGAGTGAATGGCTCACCTAAGTACATGGTGTCCTCACGTAGTAGATCTGCTTGTCCAATGTGCAGCAAACCTTCTTCACAGTTTGCTTTCATCTAGTGGGATCCAAGAATTACTATGTAAAGACCACACACCAACTTAATTCTGAATTTGGGCGGCACTGATGTCACCAAGTCAACCCTGCCTGAATCAGTGGGTGTTTACATGTATTACAAGGGAGAAAGAAAAAAAATATAGGTATTTTTGACAAAATTCAAAGTATGATAGTTCAGAGAATAGTATTCAGAAAACGATCGCTGAAACTATTTTGTCCTCTTTCTTTTGAGAAAAAAGGTATTTTTTCCATGACGTACTTATATAGTACTGTCATTTCAGGACAGAAATAATTGTATTCAGCTTTTAAATCTCTTCTCTTTTAGCTTTACCACCTGCTTTCTAACATCCATTCTAATATCCATTTTTTCTTCCCATAAATTTCCCCTTTTTCACACCACACATAATAAGTCTTTATATTAGTTAAAATAAAATAATTTGAACAGAATTAGAGGCACTTTTAAAGTGCTGCTCCTGCTATTCAAGGGGCTTTTATTCCTCATAATACAACATCACTTTCTTTAGAATTATGGAGAAGAGAATCCTAATTGCATAATGTATGTCCTTGGCATTGGAAAAAGCTAAAGATCCTATAGCAAGCACGTCCTTATTTGCATCAACTCATTGCTATATCAAACAAAGTTCATTATATCTATGGTACGACTATGGGTAAGGACATACGGTAAGAAAGCAGTGCTAAGGCTAATGTCAAGGCACCAGAATATAGACATTTCAGGAGAAAAAAAAAGTAGTACATGCATCAGAAACCTTTGTACAATATTCCTTGCCAACCCTACAAACCTAACTTGCTTATGAACAATAGCCAATGATGGTGCTGGATCAGCTCCAGGAGGAAATACTCTCTTACAATCCCAATGCCCCACCACCACCACCACCTACTTACACTTTTACTTTGCTCCAAGAAACTAGACTAGAGTCCATAACATTACTAACCTTAAGCAAGTGTACTGCAACACATTTTTCAAAAATGGTACTGTTAAAGTTTGTTTTTCTTTCTACAGTACACCTTGTTCCACACCATGTTAAAGCAGAAGCTTTATTTTCCGATTATTTGCCCTCCCTGGTTCCTCCATTCCCCCTTTCCTCATAAACATGCTAATGATATTTTTAAGGAAAACCTCTCTGTTTTCATTACATACCTTATTTTAGATGTCATCACAGTTTCAGTACAGAACAGGAGCCTGTACAACTGTGCAAGTCAAGACTGAAGGTAAAACTGGAGTTCAGCTTTAAACCTTAAAATGATCATGAGGAAAACCCTTGGGTGGGTATCCTTGAACAAAGCTCACTAAAGTCATTGTTTTTTCCCTTTATGGATATTAAAAATTATTCTGAGGATTTACCAATTAAAAATTAATTGCAATCATGCCATAAAATGGTCTTCCAAAATGAGGTCTTGTGATCCTGGTGGTCTGCTTCCTATTTCAAAATATGGTTGGTCTGCTACTGGGGTTAACTACAATGATCGATCTATCTAAAACCAAAAGTTCTTTTTTAGGTCTGAATAGAGCAGGGAAGGATTGGAAATGCTGTCACAGAAAGCAATACCAACCTGACAGGGTTTCTAAGCTTTCCCCGCTCTATCCAGACCTAAATAATACGTTTTGGTTATGGATGCACTCCAAGTGTTTGAACGTTAAAGTCTGTTATCATGAACTAATCACTCAGAACCAAAGATAATCACCCAGTGAGACCAATGTAAAGAGAAAGAAGGCTACATTTTCAGTTAGAGTTTCCCTTGTATAATGGCTAGGAACAAGATCTGGGTTCGACTCTAATCAAGCTTGTTCACAGTCCAGTGCCCTACCGAAAAAGTTGTTTGCTTGCCTAAAACGCCTGGCGCCTGTTTGTAAACAGACCAGCCAGGGATCACAGGCAAAATCATTGACCAAATATGATCATGGCCATATTTGGTCAACGACGTCACCTATAATCTGTCATTTGCGATAGGCATAGTTATATAGCTGGGCAACATTGTCGGGTGGCAGTAGGTCATTATGAATGCCACCCGACAGTGCTGGATGACGGGATTGATGCTTGATTTTTATCATGGGACATTGTTTACATTTTTTTCAAATAAAGACGTTTGTTATGGTGTCTGTGTTTTTATTAACGTTTTACATATTTTTAGTGCATAGGTAACAAGGATTACTGATATACCCTGTACTCATTCCCCTGGGGAGGGGGGCAGATATCTGGGGATCTGTAATAAAACAGCTTCCAGATTCCTCTGCATCCCCAAGCCCCCATATCCCTTTTGGGGTACAAGATGTGGGGATGATGCTCGTGTTCCCTCAACAATTAGATAAACGGTGTGGGGTTACCCCCAAAATTCTCCCATAGGGGTAAGTGAGACCCAAATTATTTTTGCACTGCTCCTTTAAATCTTTCACATGCTCAGTTGTTATAACACCATTGACCCAAAGTTCCACAATCATTAGCGTGATTGTTTACATTGCTGTCAACAGCTAGTTCTTGCTATGCAAAGCAAAGAGACCTTTGACTCCTAGTTGATCCATACTATGTAGTATTGAACATTATTGGAGCATCCGAAAGCAATATTCCTATATCCTTACTCAACCTCAGTCTCATTTGAAAAACTGTCGAGCCAGTGGCTATAGTGTATCGCACCTGCTCGCACCACTCTTGGGTCTTTGCAGACAAAATGTTATGTTCCTCTGTAGACATATTCCTCTGTCTCCTAGTCCTAGAAACAAAGTTCAGTGCTCTCAGCTTCCTAGCAGCCATAGCTGCCTGAGTACAGTGACATTGCCTAACGTTGACTGCATCTGATAGGATGCAGTCACTGTTCAGGCGATAATTTTTACGCCCGCTCACTCAATTTTTACATTTTGTCAAGCTGGGTGGCAGTTGCAGGACCGATTCTTGCAGTAATGGTGGTTACATAATTTCAGGACCGTATTATTAGCACTGTTGCCAAGTGTATTAGATTCAGTAGTTTGATATCCTATCTAATATCACAATGTTGTCCATTTTCATGATCATTGCAAAGGTGTAGTACAAAACACAGTGCTAAAATCCCTTTGTGTCTATACCTAGCAATCATGTCAATGCAGAACTATACAATAGTGCACATTGTAACTACATAACTCCTGGAATACAGAACAATTTGCATCTCTATGTACCAGAAACCCCATTATCACCCGCTAAATCACAGGCACAACGATAGATAACATGAATCCAATCTAAGGCTGTGTTTAACTGTTCTCCCGTCGGCTCTTTCATAGCAGTATTTAGAAGTAATTTGTCACCATCTTTGGAGTTGATTATCTGATGATAGGTACACAGGAGGTGCAATTACTCCTCTGCCATTTGAAAAGCGTGCAATAGCCAAGGGTTATAATCACTGATCAAGCCCTCTCATGGGTGAGTGGATTAATCGTCCTAACCGATTGTCATTAGGCGTATTGAGACTGCCTGGATGTAGCTTAAACATATCAAGGATTAAAACTGATCGCTACTGAGAGGATTGTCAGCACAAAAGGAATGGCTTAGGAGCTCGGAGAGAAAACAAGCAGTGTAATGTATTTCGGCTGCAGATTCATGGATGCATTTGATTTCATTATGACAATTTTGGTAATCACACTTGACAGTTCAATATGGTTTTATGAGCAAAATGGCTGTCAAGGGCAAAAAAAATGTAGAGCCTGGCACCCAAATTAGTTGTATGAAAGACTTATGAGGAGCTTACTTGAACAGCAGGGCTTCACTTGCCATATACATTACACGAAGACCCGAGAGGATCGGCTTAGTAAAAAAAAGATATTCAGTTTACTACAAATTATTATGCACCATAGATTACCGGTACGCTCAAAAATATGCGCAGTGTTTCAGGTTTATATAATGCTCCTCATCAAGTAAAACTTTATTCTTCAGGATACACAGTAAAATAAAGCTGGTGCAAGTTAATGTGTGCCTGTAGCTGTCTAATAAGTAATATGTTGTAAAGAAGGTAACTCTGACCCTTTTTAAAATCATGAAGGATGTATTGTACTTTGCAAGTAGTATCCTTCAGCAAGAAGCTATACT
>NW_017306461.1:1818183-1838271 GCF_000935625.1 Nanorana parkeri
ATATTAGGTTTTTATTTCTGTCTGTGTCTACACTAGGTAGATTCAACCTCACTGTCTGTCCTGGTGACAATTGTCAGTATAATATTTGAAGGATGCACCACAAAGCTTGAACAAGTCCAGTAAGAATTATATTTATCAGGACATGACTACATCAAGCCAACACATTTCAACACACTACTCCCTCTTCACCAAGGCTCAGAAATAAGATAACATAAAATAAGCTGGAGATCTAAGACTGCAAACACTGATCTATAATGATCTGTAACAAGAACAGATAGAATTATATAAGCAGGAGATCTAAGACTGCAAACACTGATCTATAATGACCTGTAACAAGAATACATAAGATAATAAAACTGGAGATCTAAAACTGCAAACACTGATCTATAATGACCTGTAACAAGAATACATAAAATAATATAAGCTGGAGATCTAAGACTGCAAACACTGATCTATAATGATCTGTAACAAGAACACATAGAATGATATAAGATGGAGATCAAGGACTAAACATCGATCTACAGTATAATGATCTGTAACAAGAACACATAGAATAATATAATCTAGGGACCTAAGACCGTGAACACTGATCTATAACCAAATAACAATATGAAACATGTAATGCGTAAAATATACTCTAAAATACTAAGGCTACATGCACACGGGGCGTTGTGGGATTCCTGCAGCAAGAACCTACAGATTCCTATGGCAGGAATTCCAGGTTTCCACCGCTGTAACTATTGAAGTGAATGACAGGGTGAAAGCGGCCACATCTCTCAGCAGCAGCACGATTACATGCGCTTTGGGATAGATGATTGTTACTGGATGCATCTATCATGCGTCCATCAACAATCATCTATGCCAAACTGCATGTAATCGTACCATTCAGTATACATGTGCAATGGGAAAAAAATAATTTTGATTTGTTTCAGACTTTTCGTTATTTCATTTTTCAGGATTCAAGTATGAAAGTCAATTTGTTTCAGGATTCGGATTTCGGCTGAATCTGAAATTTTTGTTAATTTTGAATGAGTTATATTATATTTATGAACACATTTTCGTTGCAGCTAAGTGAGATTAAAAAAAAGTGAAATTTTTCTTTTTAACTTTTGACAGTCCACAAAAACAATTCCAGATGCTTTAGGTCTGGTAGGAATTTTAGGTGGGTCTCCAATGCCAGAAAAACAAAACAAAAAGTGTGGGGGCCCTGTAAAACCTCTTACCAGACCCTTGATCCGAGCAGTAGCCTGGCAGAGCATGCACCCCCCCCCCCCCCCCCCCCCCCCTCACCGGGCCTCTGCACCATACCAGGCCACATGCTCTCAACATGGGGAGGGTGCTTTGCCGGGTGGAACCCCTGCTTTCAAATGAGGGAAGGGAAGTAGGTCACAAGTGTACCCATACCGGTATTTTTACTTTGCTACATGTGGCTGAATAAAGTGGCCAAGGAGTGAAGAATATCAAAGAATATACAAAAAAAATAAAAAAGAATATCTCGACTGGTTGAGCAGAACTAGATGTAGAACCATAAATTGTTGCCTGTAATGGCTGAATGAATGGCAGGTGTGATGAAGGTTAGAAAACCAAAGGCTCTGTGCTTTTGGCCTCCAATGATATAAATCTGGCTTTGAATGCTGCTGTATCTGTAACCTCTGCTGCATTTTGAAAACTGTACATAGCAGACTCTCCTTTATAACATCACAAAGCATTCATAGAATAGAACAGAGACCAACATGGCATTGGCCAAAAGAGACAGTAAAAAAATCGCTGAACATTGTGTTAATGATGAAAGTGCATTTAGGAAATGCCTCTCTTAGTAATCCTGAAATACTGTAGTCATGACATTTAATGAATAAGTCATAAATGTTTATGAATCCCTCATCTTGAACATTTGGTTAATTAGAACCATCATGAATATCCCATAAGATGCAGTGCTCACAAAATGAGGCTCAAGCATTCATGAATAGTTCATAAAGATTTGAAAGGTAAAGCTGTAGATATTTCATTGGTGTGCTGGGCAAATTCTGAGTACCTAACCTCTTCTGAACAAGATGGCTGCCGTGGCGGTAACCAACTCCATCTTTTGGGGCTTATTGGTTAAGGGAGCATCAAATAGCATTCATGTGGTGCAGGTTATAGCAACCAGATTTAGGCTCTCACCAGTTTAGAGTAGTGATTGGTTACTGGTTGCACTTTCTATTGTTTTTACCCATGACAGGTATTTTATTACGCTGGCTTAGCGATCAGCAATGTCTTACTGGGTCTACTGGCTTTTGTTTGCTCCAAACAGGTTTTGCAACCCTCAATTCAAGTCTAGAGGAATGCAAAAACCACTTAAAGCAGGTCAAATGCAAGACAGGAGGTCAACTACAGGCTAACCGCACCTGTCAATAAACTGATGATCTCAGAAGCTTATCAAACTGATTGCAAACTGATGCTATTGGCACAAGCCCAAAGCATGTTGACACAGGCTCTTTCAGTGATTGGGTTTGGACTGTCTGCATGGAGTGTGTATGATCTTGTCCGTGTGTGTATGAATTTACTCCAGGTCCTTCTGTCTACTTTTACAACCCAAAATATCTTGCTGGGTTATAGTGTTTCTAATAGCATTTTTGTAGGTGCATATGCTTGTGACTTGTAATTGTATCTATGTTGTGTGCTGAAGGAATTAACTTTCTCATCAGTTAAGACAGATGGACGGTCTTTCACTAAAGGTACAGATAGTAACTGTTTCAGTGGAGTAAGGGTGCCTGTGCAGGTGTTAGACACATTGTAAACAGATGGGTTGCCCCACAAAAATAAATCAGTCTAGCTAGTTAGTGTTTCCTCCCTAGAGAGAGACAGATTTCTCCAGGAGCAGAGTAGGTGTGCAGACAGACATGCAAGCAGATTGCGTCCAGGCCTGTCTGACCTGATAGACAGGTAGACTGAGCAAGCTGACACCTGAGGAAATGGTTAGTCTGCTGCTAATACAAGCTGAAGGTCTTAGCAGAGTTAATAACCAGGATTTACTTTGTATCTGTGTGATGTTGAGAACCCCTACAAAGGTGAATCATGTAAAGGTACTTTTGATGACAAATAAAAGTGGGCGGCACAAACGCAACTGTGCTAACCCCTAACAAAACAGTACTAGGAGCTGGTAAGTGATTTATCATGCCTTCTATATTGTTAATAGCAGTGAAGATCACCAGCACTCGCGGGATGAAAAAAAATCCAAGTGTTCTTTTTATTGTAGAACCGTGTCACATGTGTAGTATAGCCAATGTTTTGGAAACACACATGGCCCTTCATCAGGGCAAACATAGTGACTATCCGTGGACATCACTACGAGCATCACTGCACCAGTCCTGATTGCTGTATGGTGTGCAGGGGACATCTTTGTATATTGTTCTACATTGTGTCTCTGTGTGGTGGGGCCTTCTTAATAGAAGGCTTTGCTTCCTTATGTTAGAGCCTCCAGCAAGGTGAACAATGAACGGCACAGCATTAACATCACCAAATGTCCAGAGCAGTGCTTTACATCTCACACTGAAGATACACTGTACATGCATGAGAATACAAAACAGGGGTACCTAGGCACCCTCACACACCAGGAAGTGTCTGCTATTTTTCTATTTTTAAGGAATTCTAGACAAAATGCAAATTTTTTATGGTACTCTGTTTTCTAATGTGACAAATCTTCACTTTTTGAGTTTAGTTCCACTTTAAGATATCCAGAAATCTCTCTCTCTCTCTCTCTAATACATATAGAGTACATATAGAGTACACACTGCTAATACAGTGCAAACAATACATTTACAATTATACTCTGCTAAGATGAATGGATTAAATGATCTGTATGTAGCCCTGTACTAGGGATCATTTAACCTATTCATGTTAGCAGAATATAATTGTAAATCTATTGTTGCAGTGCACTCTATATGTACATGTACTATATACTACATATAGAAATATAGAATGCACTGCAACAATAGATTTACAATTATCCCCTGCTAATATGAATGGGTTAAATGATCCGTAGTACATGATATGTAGCCCTGTACTACGGATCATTTAACCCATTCATGTTTGCAGTGCAGAATTGTATATCTATTGCTGCAGTGCATTCTATATTTACTGTACATATACAGTGCAGAGGCTACAAATCCCATGATGCATCTCTCTCCAGGAGTCATGTCTGTGAGAATCTCGCAATGCCTCATGGGATTTGTAGTTCCACCACAGCCGGAGGGACGGAGTTTGGCTACCCCTGCTCTACAGCTTGGACTTAGTGGCAGAACTACCAGGGTCGCAGCGGTCGTGTACCGCACTGACGAGGTATCCCTCTGCTACTGGTGTGCTATAATTTTCCTCAACCCAGGAATCCATCTACCGCATTACTTCCAGGTGTGCATGAAGAAAGGGGGTCATGAAAACAGCTGATTTGAATGACACGGCCTCACCATAAGTGACTCGGTCGAGAAAATGTATGGGGTCGAGAAAAATTATAGAACACTGACTTTGACACGGTCTGGCTCCTCCCACTAACCTCCCAATAGCTCACAACCTAGAAGTCCGGTGGCCCACAGTGGGTGAGAGTGCCTAAGTAGCGGACATGAAGCCAGTCACCCCTTTCATGGACTTCCTACTGAGTCCTCGCATCACGTGACCAATCACACTACTGTTACATTAATGGCAAAAGTGGCAAGTGGGGGCGGGGAAGAGGCAGAGTGGGAGGGGGGCCAAGTCGCTGCACCATGGGCTTCTGCGTGGTACTTGCCCCCTGGGCTAAAAGTTGCCAGTCAGCCCCTGATTGGGAATAGCTAAGAAATGAATTACTTCCCAAAGCCAGTCTTTATAAGAGAAGAAGTTATGATACTAAACATGCCTTGGATTAGTATACGGTGCAGTAAATCTATTCATTTAGCAGGCATGACTGAATATATAAAATAGTTTCTGATTTATTGTGCATCTTCTTTCACAGCACTGCAGCAGATTAACCAGCCACAAAAGGAAAGTCAGACCCTGTTCAACAAATCCTGTATAGGACAGTAAAAAAAAATGACACTTAGATGTAAGATACTTTAACGGTATGTACACACTTCTATGGCTCCTCTGTGGTTATTGATGGATCTAACTGCACTGTGGCATTTCTAAAAATACTTCCAAATTGGCTTCTTATGTATCAGTTCATGCAAGGAAAAATCCAAAGCACTCTCAATGCATTGCAGTGTGTCTGAACCTAATAAAAAATATGTAGACCCGATCACTACAATCATATTTCAATGTCATTTTCAATATTTTTAAATCTGCAGCTTTCATTAAAATGAATTTGATGATAATCATAACAGTATGTTATTATGCTAAAATATTGGGATAAAAAAAAAAACACTGATCTGTAAGCACATACTGTATCAGTTTTTTTTAACCTCAGTATTTTTAGCATAATATAGGATTTTGAATTAATGTGCATTTATATCCATTTAGTTAAAATGATGAAAGGTTATCACCCCTGTCAGTATTATGTACCTGGTTAGAGGCCAAGTTGACAAAGTGGTTCCCTTACACCTCTGATCCAGACACTCTTGGAGTAAAGCAGGGAGCAAGAGGGCACAGAGTGGCACAAGTGCCAGAAGTCCAGTCCATGGAAGCTCAATTCTGGAAGCATGGTTGTCTGTAAAACGCTCAACATGTGAAAACCAATAATTGCCTATGGGCATGGTTCCCACCTGGGCGTATTTCAGCGCGTAGGAACGTGCTGAAAAATGCCCTACGCCCAAAGAAGTACAGGAGCTTCTTTGGGGCGTATTTTCTGCGCGTATCCATTAGGATACAGCTGGATAGCCATCGTAAATGCGCATTTTCCGTACGCCCAGGTGTGAACCCAGCCTTAGAGGGCTTCCCTTACATCTCTGGTCCTGAAAGCCATGGAGTGAAGTACAGGGAGTAAGAGGGCACAGAATGGCACAGGTGCCAGGAGTCCAGTCCACAGAAGCTCAATTCCGGAGGCATAGTTAGTTGTAAGCGGGCTTCCGTTACACCTCTGGTCCTAACACCCCTGGAGTGAAGTACATGGAGTAAGAGGGCAGAGAGTGGCACGGGTGCCAGGAGTCCAGTCCATGCAAGCTCAATTCTGGAGACATGGTTGGTTGTAAGAGGGCTTCCCTTACACCTCTGGTCTTGACACCCCTGTAGTGAAGCACAGGGATTAAGAGGGCACAGAGTGGCATGGGCGCCAGGAGTCCAGCCCACAGAAGCTCAGTTCTGGGGGCATGGTTGGTTGTTTGGTGCTCATGCAGGCTGACAGGAAGGTCCCTGAGGAAAGCCAACCAATAGGCAGCAGGTCAGGACACTGGAACACACAGCAAGCTGGAAGTGTTGTCTGGACAGGCAGTGGTCAGTAGCTGAGTAGACAGAGAGCAGACAGGGTACCAGGCAGAGTAGTGGCCAGAAGGCAGACTGAGGTCACTCCAGAAGGTCAACAATCAATATTTACTATACATTTAGGGGGTTATTCAGAATAACCGAGCCGAAGTGGAGTGAGCCGAACCCCATTCGGCTGTTCACTTCAGCCAAGTATAGCAGATTTCAGCCATACACCGTGAAGAACATGTTCAACTCAGCCGATCCAACATATGGATCGGCTGAGCCGAACGTCCGGCATTTCATTCACTGCTGTTCGCCCCTATTCTCATAGGGGCCGAACAGCAGTGAGTGAATTGCCGAATGCCGTTGAGCATTCGGCTATTCACAATTTTTACTTTGATTTTGGACTATAAAAGCTGAGTATCCAGTGTTTCACATTTATACCTCTATGAAACACTGAACACAACTGGCAGTGGAAGAGGGAATGAGTCATTGATCTGACTTGCTCAGTTATTTGTAAATTTCAGCTTGGGATATTGAACTCTGTAAACAACGGGCTTTCTTCAATAAAGCAACTAAGAATAGTACAGGCTATTCTATATAGTATAGACTATCCTATAATAGTATAGACAAGTTATCATGTGAAAAGTACCTAGGTGGCTGAAAATTAAAATGAGCTGCCAGGATGCTGTACATAGCTTCCTGAAAACATCACAGCACCTTGCTTCAGTACTCCCCTCAAGAACCCTAAGCCCTGATACAAGCAGTGGGCTGGCTCTGGGGAGAAAACATGCAAATATCAAAATGTCTTATTGGGCGGATGTCAGTCTGGAGGAGTGGGCATTCCTAGGCAGGCTGCATTTGCATGCAGACCACCCTAGTTAACGCCCACATATGATGCTGACCGCCATGATTGAAAGGATTAAAATCCAATGAATGAAAGGTGTGGGCCAAGGACAGCCAGGCTGGGGAAGAAATAGTGAGATGACGCTGGACTTTCTCTAGCCAGGAAATGAGGCGGGCTCTGTCTGACTTGTTGCAACTTATAATACAAATTGTGAGAAGCTAACAGTGTGCAGTGAAATCAGAGAAAGCAAAATCAGTTCAGAGTTCAACTGTGCAATGGTAGGCTAATGGTCAGCTTTAAACACATACAGAGGGTATGCTGTATACAAAATGTGTCAGCATTCCCTTCGAATGCTACGTACAGGTCAATTGTTTCAATTAAAGTTTATTTATAGATAGATAGATAGATAGATAGATAGATAGATAGATAGATAGATAGATAGATAGATAGATAGAAGAGAGAGAGAGAGAGAGAGATGGATGAACGTACAGAGAGAGAGAGAGATAGATAGATATGGATGGACAGACAGATAGATACACACACATAAATGAATAATGTATTCTTCTCTAAAATAAGCAGAACAGAGGGAAACCACCAAGAAAAAAAAAGTTGTGTTTAAATAATATATGACCCAATTTTAATGATACAGTTTCGGTATGAGCAATTCAGAAAATATCTATTATTTTTGGTACTTGGTGGAAAAATATGAAACCTACTAGACAGTTTCTGCTTGAAGACTAAGAACAGCGAGCTGAAAGGTCAGGACAGATTATATAAAAGAATATAACTTGGCACATTATATATCCTGTTGCCATTTACATTTTATATTTCTGTAGCATAAAGTACTATTCACATCAGTCCCTACCACAGGGGAGTGTACAATCTGAAGGGGCCAGAACAGTGGTGAGCAGAGTGAGTAAGTCCTTGCCAGGGCACTGTCTGGATGGAGTTTGTATGCTCTTCTTGTGTGGGTTCCCTCCCACATTCCAGAGGCATGCTGGTTGGTTAATTGGCTCCTGTCTAGACAGTGTTATATAAACACCTATAATAGAATCGATAATAAATCCCACAATCAAGCATTTCGGGTGAAATCTCCCCCTTCCAGGGCCTGCCTTAGGCCTTTAGGCACCTTGTGTGAGAAAGCTTTACAGTGCCCCTCAGTGACCACACCCCTCAGTAACCACACCCCTCAGTGACCAAACCCATTTCTCCAATACACGCACCATTTTAAAGCCTCCCATTTTGTTAAGCTGCAAAGTAACAGATTGGAAAGAATGATAACAATACCATTTGTATTCAAATGTATTAAACCTGTAAGCACAGTATAAGTATTCTTATTACATAAGACAACTGTAGGCAAACAAGTGGTAAACAATACATGTCAAACTAAAATAGAGTCTATAAAAATAGTGTCAGGATGTTTTGCACCTAGAAAAGTAAAAACAAAAACACAAAATATAGACTGCATGTTAAATAACGCATACTGTTTACTAAAACAAAGTGCATGGTGCAAATTGTTGCACATGTATATGTGTGTGGGGTTTTGTGGCTTTTTTTCATTATTTTATTTTACTTTGTTTTTTTTTTTACTGTTGGGGGGGCTTTGGGGAAATATCAGGGGTCTAAACAGATCCCTGACATTTCCCTTTTGGAATAGAAAAATACATTGAGTACTAAATCTCTTTTTCTGCAGCCTCAGCACTGAATGAATGGTAAGCACTCAGTACAGAGGCTTTGAAACTGGAGATAGTAAATATTTACTATCAACCAGTAATGAATGGATAGAAGCCTCTGTACTGAGCTGCATCTACCCATTTGGAAACTCATGAATGAACAGAAAGTAATGTAAAGCACTTCCTGTTCATTCATAACTGGGGACACATAGTACTATGTGTCCCCAGTTGTTTACAAACATTGAAGTGACCAGCGATCACTCTAGTGTTTGTTCTGCACACAGAGGATCGGTAAATATCAGATATTTACCGATCGCCCCGCTCTCCATCCTGAAAGTGACAGGAGCCGCTCGGCCATGCACAGAGCGGCTCGATCATCCTGGATTTGACAGCCAGTGGCTCTATTTGTCCTCAGATCACCGCTGCCTCTGCCCAAACAGACGGGGGAGAGCAGCAGGCATGTGAGGGAAAGCTCCAAGCTGTGCCGGCCCTCTACTCCCTGCCTGCCGCCCCAAGGACATGGCCTTGGTGGCCTTGTGGGGAATTCGGCCCTGTCTGCAGCTTGTGGCAAAACATCTAAACAAAGTATATTTAAAACTATTTGTTTTGCTTTTAGTTTGAGTAGGGAAAAGTTGTTTGTATGTATGTATTTTTTTTAATTGATTTTATTATTTAGTTATTGTTATATGCATACTAGCCTGCCCCATGTACCTACATAGTGTAAAAGAAAAATGTATAAATAAATAAATAATATATAGACATGTAGTGCCTCCTATTGATCAGAATAGCCAAGCCTCTTATTAATAGGCCATACCATCCTTATGACAAATCAGCATTTATTATATAATAAAGGCTGGTGTCATCTCCTTTCAGGGCATCATATAGATACAGTAACTCCTATTGTGACACTCTAATGCATCAGATAGCTGCTGCAGATAGTAATTATGACATCACGAGGCGGACAGAAGTACAAACAAAGAGCCTGATTTGTTGTAATTTCGCGCACCCTTTGATTTTGAGAAGCATTCATTATTCTGAAGTCATAAAGAGGTTTGGGATAACTAACATAGGCCTAACAAATAATCATTAGTTTAACCCTTTGCTATTACAAGCTTCTATGCCTCCCTGAGGCTGGAAAAGCCTTTTATTACCACGGCAGGGAAAGGGTTATCATTATGCTGAAGAGGAGGCTGTTTCTATTGTTGACTAGGAAAATAGCCACTTTTTTTTTTTTTTTTGTGAACTCAAATTTCTCTTTCAATAGCAGAGCAAAATGTCAGCGGCAAAATGCAGGGCTGCCTCCCTCGTTACCATGACGACAGGCCTGCAGGCTTTGTATCAAATGGTTTGATAACCATGATGAGGTTGTAGATGTTCATGCTGCAAAATTGGTTTTACTGTTCCTAAGGAAGGCCGATTTCATTTTTAATTTATATCAGAGGAGACTTTTGTTAAAGTGAAAATGGAAGGACAGAAAAGGGGGCGGGGTGGAGGGGGCATAGGAGTAAGAGGCAGAGATTGTGCATATCGGAATGTAGCCATGAAATTACTAGGAAACCTGAAGGTGAAGAAGTAGAAGATTGAAATGGAATATATTGTTTTTAGGTTTTTTTTGTGATTATATATATATATATATATACATATATATATATAAATATAGATAGAGATATATATATATATATCTCTATCTATATCTATATACTGTATATAGCTATATAGATATAGATAGAGAAAGATATATAGATATATACAGGTGAAACTTGAATAATTAGAACATCGTGCAAAAGTAATTGCAGTAAGTGTTGCAAAAGGGGCCCAAACCAAGTAATTATTATTATTCAACTAGAGTATATAAATAATTAACATTTATGTTTTTAAAAACATTAGAACATTTTTATAAATATATATTTGTATGTCAATTAGCAGAAGTGATAAACAGTCAACAAGGGTAGCCATTGCCCTCACAATAGGACTGACCCAAACAGTCCACTGATAAATAAAAAGAATCCTATAAGCCCTGCGTCGGGCCAATAAATGCACTTAGAAAATAGCAAGCTAAGAATTAATACAAACAGGAACTGGAAATAAATAGGAATTGCCATGGTAACTGTTCAAACCGGCCTCGGAGACATGTGTACTTCACAAGCAGACAAAAAAACAAAACAGTAGCAACCTGACTCTAAAGGGATACAGAATAATAAACCATAATGGCAGTATAACCTAATCCACGATGGTATGTTCCTTCAGCAAAGACCTGAACAGGAAAAGCAACATCAAGGAAACATGAAAGCAGCCATGCTTACAGTAATAAGTATAAGTCAAAGTGAATGGGCAAAGTGACAGGTGAACTGTAAAGTGCCCCTGTCAGGTAAATTAAAGGAGAAATTTTCCCAGAAAGAAGACTGGAAATACTTACTTCTCCTGATGCCCGTGATGCTGAACAGTGCTCCATTGAAGAGAAATCTTCCTTTTGATGTTTGCTGAGAAATCGACACTTCTGGGAGTGTCAATCGGCTGTCTCCCCTAATCTGCTCGCTGGTTCCTACCACTGACCCTCACATCCCTGCTAGAAGTAATATGGAGGCAGCAGGAGGAACCAGTGAGCATACTGGGGGCCACAGGAGAACGACAAAGTGAAAGGATATCCAGACCCCCCCACTGCCTGCATTGTACATGAGGACACCAAGGGCCGGTCCAAACCCCAGAACATCCGTGAGAAGAGGAGAACACCAGAGCAAGGAATAAGGTAAGTATTACATTTTATTCCTTCACAACCTAGACCAGGGGTGGACAAACTCTGGCCCTCCGGCTGTGGTGAAACTACAAACGTTTTTTCCATCAATGCATTTTTTCTTCCCTGATGGCACAGGGTATGTTCCAAGATGACAACGTCAGGATTCATCGGGCTCAAATTGCGAAAGAGTGGTTCAGGGGGCATGAGACTTAATTTTCACACATTGACCACCACAGACCGTAACCCCATTGAGAATCTTTGGGATGTGCTGGAGAAGACCTTACACAATGGTCGGACTCTCCCATTATCACTACAGTATCTTGGTGAAAAATGAATGCAACTCTGAATGGAAATAAATGTTGTTGCATAAGCTTATCAAAAGGAGGCCATGGGGAATGTGTGCCGAAATCAAAGCTACAGGTGGTCCAACAGGTGGTCCAACCAAATTGTAGAGTGTGACTTTCTTTTGGCCAGACAGTGTATTTAATACAGTCACGAAATTGTGAAGGAGCAAGCTTGATAAAATGTGAACAAAATAAAAAAAAATAAGGTACTGCAATAATAATCCTGAATATTTGCACAATGAGATCTTTCCCTGGGAACAGTATACTCATTTCCTGTCTAGTGAAACTGTTGTGGTGTTACTATGACTGTTAATGAGGGAAAATCACCCTAATGCTGACCCCCAGATAGCAGTAAAGACCCAACGGAGGTTCTAATCCTTTTCCACTCTATCCAAAACTAAAATAAACACTTTATGACTGGCTGATATTGCTTACTTCATGCTGCTGCTCTTTGCAGTACACTGAATGCATGCTTCTCCAATAAAACAGGGCAAAGTACAATGATGATATGCAAAGTGACGAGCACTCAGAACAATAAGAGATGATTGCTGAACGAATGCTATGGCTTACTGCACATGAAAATATATGTAATACGGTAGAGTGGAAAAGACTATATAATAAATGTCCAGATATATACAATATCTATATACATATCTATAGATATATATATATATATAAAGATATGTATATATTGCACTACTATATATATATATATATTTATATATATCTATCTATCTATCTATATATATATAGATAGATAGATAGATAGATAGATAGATAGATAGATAGATAGATAGATAGATAGATAGATAGATAGATAGATAGATATGTATGTATTTTTGGGCTAAATAACAGGCTTTGTTCATCTTTTGGGGACTTCATAAGGCTTCCTCTCCAGGGTTCCTGGTTGTATCCTATTAGCATGTATCCTGACTCTTCCCACCTATAATTCCTGTAATGTAAACAAAACTCAACACTGAACCTCTTATATCGGCAGTTGACTTTGGTACTCACAGACAAAGATCTCACTGTAATTATCATCGAGAGATATAAAAAATAATCTCTGGGCACCTTGGCCTGTCAATCTCACCCAACACAGATATATTACTTTTGTAGAGCGGGCATGCGGGGCCCTATCTGCTGGCACACAAGCCCAGGTCCAGATTAACATAGGGGCTCCTGAATCTCCCGCTCAAGGCCCGCCCCTGAAAATAGGCCTAACCGTCCCGGGGGTTCTATCGAAATGGTCAACTCTTCGAGATCTGCAGCCTTTCGTGTCACCTTGGGGACTTGCCAGTAGGAGATTTCTACAAGATGGCGCTAATGCGGGTGCGCCAGCCATGGCAGTGTCAGAATCCTCGTTGAGTTCTCCAATTCCCATCAGTGCATCTGCGCAGCTTCACAATCCTGGTAGAGTTTTCCAACAGTACCCGATGGCATAACATGAAATTTGTTAACAGAAGATGCTTTCTGATTAGCGGCCTTTGCTTTGCAACGACGAGGATTGTGAAGCTGCACAGGCGAACTGACGGGAATAGGAGAACTAGAAGATTGTGAAACTGCCACGGCTGGCGCATGCGCACAAACGCCATCTCATTCAAATCTCCTACTGACAAGTGACCGGACTTGATGTAACGAGTTGGAGATCTCACCAGTTTGGGCACTGATATAGACCATCTTGTAACATTTAAAAAATTACTTTTTCACTTTAGCCTGAAATGGAAGATTGTGAGTCAGGTCTTCTCTTCCAATATCCTGATGATTTTGTTACCGAAAACCCACAAATTCCAATCTTCTACACTTTATAATCTCGTGGAAAGCCTTTCTAAAAGAGTGGAAACTGTTAAAGCTACATAAGGGTCACACGACATAGCGTGGGAATTCCTTAAATTTTACCGGGACCTATACAACCTGCGCCCCCCGAGGAAGCTGGTTCGCCCCCAGGTCTGCAATCAGCCATGGCAGCCTTCCTGGCACGCGCGGCGATGCCAGTGCTTGGAGACGAGGCGCGGAAGGGTATGGAGGCCCCTATCACCATCGAGGAGCTGGAGGGTGCCTTAAAACAATCTCGGTCTGGGAAAGCTCCCGGCCCGGATGGGTATACCGTGGCGTACTACAAAGCGTTTTCTGACACCCTCAATCCTCATTTTGTGGAGGCGTTTAATACTATCCTGGCAGGCACCGACGTTCCGACTGACTTTCTCCGCGCGCACATCACTCTAATCCCGAAACCAGACAAGGACCCTTCGCTGTGTGGCAGCTATAGACCAATCGCCCTCCTCAATGTCGATCTTAAGCTGTTCTCCAAGATCTTGGCTAACAGACTTCTCCTGCACATGTCAGGGCTTGTCCACTTCGATCAGGTGGGTTTCATCCCGGCACGAGAGGCAAGAGACAGCACCATCAGGGCCGTGAACGTCATCCATGGTGCCCGTGCCCGAAGGTCCCCACTGATGCTCCTATCCACGGATGCAGAGACGGCCTTCGATCGTGTTCGGTGGCCTTTTATGCATGCCGTCTTGGACCATATAGGAATGGGCCCCAATATGCATTGGTGGATAGCTGCACTGTATTCCTGCCCCACTGCGGCGGTCAATGTCAACGAGGCGCGTTCAAGCTGTTTTTCCCTTAGTAATGGGACTAGACAGGGCTGCCCTCTGTCACCCATCATTTTCACCCTTACTCTGGAACCCCTCTTGTGCACTATCAGAGCCAGTCGGGAGATCACAGGCTTTATCAGTGACTCCGGAGAACATAAGGTGGCGGCAGACAATCTCTTATTCTTCTTGCCTGACCCAGAGAGCTCGATCCCCCATCTGCTCCGGGTCTTTGACCAATATAGTCTCCTCTCAAACTTTAAAGTCAACCTTTCTAAATCTGCTGCGATGGCAATTACCTTACCTGCGACGACTACCTCGCTGCTCAAGACCCGTTTTCAGTTTCAATGGGCCTCGACCCACATCAAATATCTGGGGACCATGCTCACGCCCGACCCCGCACAGCTATACGACTCTAATTTTGCACCCCTACTACTCCTCATTAGCCAGGACCTCACTCGCTGGCATGGTCTATTCCTGACGTGGTTCGGCAGATGTAATTCCATCAAAATGACCATCCTTCCGAAACTGCTATTCCTAATGCAGGCTCTGCCCATACGGCTACCGGCGGGGTTCTTCCTCAAACTACGTCATTTGTTCACCATGTTTGTATGGTCAGGACATCCTCCAAGGATAGGGCATAAGATTCTCACGATGCCTAAGCGATATGGAGGGGTGGGCCTTCCTGACGTCCTCATGTACTATCGGGCAATCCCGTTTTGGACTGGACATGCAATCAAGAGAGTAAGCAATGGGTCCAAATGGAACTTGGGGAGTGCAGAATACCCATAGAGGGATTGCCATGGCTCACGGCATCGTTGCCCTCGGCCCTGGCCTTACACCCTACCATTGGGGCGACCCTACGATCATCTAGGGAGACGTTCAGGGTGACACTCATCTCCCCATTCACATCCCCTATGACTCCAGTATTGGGCGATCCTGACTTTGGCCCGGGCATGGAGGATGCACGACTGAGGGGTCTCCACTCTGCCGACAAATTCCGCCTAGTGGATCACTTCCATGGGGGGACCGTGCTCTCACATCCCGCCATATGCGCCCTGACGACCCCCCACTTATCAGGCTGGACGGCAATGCAATTGAGACACTTCCTCCAGGCGATCCCACAGTCAGCATACCCTAACAGAGACCTTACCCCCTTTGAAACCCTCTGCAGGCAGGGCCAGCCGGTCCGACACCATTGCAGTCATGTATGGGATGCTTTCCATCCCCCCCCAGGACTATTGCCCGCCATACATCAGGAAATGGGAAGCTGAGTTGGGGCAGACATTCACTGAGGATCAGAGAGTAAAAATTATTTACCTGGTCCGCAAGGCATCCATGGCTAACCAGTTTCAAGAACAGGGCTACAAAATCCTGGCCAGATGGTACAGGGTCCCAACTCTCCTGCACAAAATGAACCCCCTGGTTCCCCCTAACTGCTGGAGATGCGATGACATACAGGGAAACATGGCCCACATCTTCTGGTCTTGTCCCAAGATCAGACCCTTCTGGGACGCGGTTAGGGTAATCCTGACACAGCTCACCATGGCAGATCCGGGAGACCACCCTGCTACTTACCTCCTTCACATGACGGGCATTTCGGCGACCAAATACAAACGATCCCTTACCATCCACATGCTCTCTGCCGCCAAGGCGTGTATCCCCCTGCTTTGGAGGCAACCCACTCCTCCAACTCTGTGTCTTTGGTTTGACAAAATGAATGATATATACTGTATGGAGGATCTCACAGCGTCTATTCATAACACTAAGGAAAGGTTCGGCTCGACGTGGGGTGCTTGGCTCCACTTCTGATATTCAGACACATACCGGAGGGCCATGGCAGAGCAATCACCGGTCACCTCGGCCGGGTCATGAGGAGGGGGAGCGGAGATCTACCTCTACTGCTACACCCGCCTTTCTTCTTTTGTCTAGTTCTCTCCCCTTCTGTTTCTTCTCCCTTCCTTCCCCCACCCACGTAGAATTCTGTCTACGACTCCTTTTCTGCAGGGCCACCGAGATTGTTGCTTATGACAAGTTATGCAAGGATTATCCCTCAATACTGCGGTGAAGGGCCAGGAGATGCACCTCTACACCACAGAAACGTACATTGTTGTCTATATGTCTCAGGGAATTGAATACAATTGAGTGGTGGACATTATTGTTGTTATGCTTATATGTGATGCAATGTACATGAGATACCTGCTTTGAGTTTCAAGTATGGAAACCTGCTTCTGATGAGTGTATGATATCTCCTGTGTCCACTGAATGTATTATATCCTGTATGAGGACATGCATGTGCTGTCCCAGTTTACTCAGATGATATGTGTAGGGCGGTTGCCCTATTTGGTACAGTGGAATGTATTGTTAAACTGCTGTACAATAAAGAATTAAAAAAAAAATAAAAGCTACATAAGGGGACAACTCCATATTAATGCCCATGGTTTTGGAATGGGATGTCCAACAAGCTCATATAAGTGTGAGTCAGATGCCTACATACTTTGGGCTATATAGAGATATAGGGAGGGCAAAACTGATTGGCTCGATTGATGCCAAGAGTCTTCAAACCCAACTAGAGGCTTTCTGAAATCTCAGTCACTTTGCAAATATAAAAAGGTTATAAAACTCAAATGATATTCAATTGCCAAGTTCCCTGCATAACATGACCATCTTATTTAACATCAATTACTTAGCATTACAGGTGAATTTAGATAATAAGCCAAGGAGATAGCAAGTAGAGACATGTACTTTTCCCTGGGAGAAATGGGTCATGGCACACATAAATCACAGTGCCTCATTCATTACTTTCAGTGGCATACCTTTTCAGTCCTTACTGAACAATGCATTGGCCATTGTTCCCAGTACTCCACCGATGGTGACACTTATAGAAACTGTAACCAAAATCAATGAAAAATTTCAAGACACTTAAAAGGAGAACTATGAGGTGAGTGAAAATCACTAATGCTCATAGTTTGAGCTGACGTGTGACAATGAAACTGCCACACGTCGTCTCATTAGATCAGGAAGTGAGCGAACACATACCGTTGTTTGCTCACTTCTCGATTATCTCCCTGCAGAGGCCGTAACTGTCAGTCACGGCTCCCTGCAGGGATTCCCCCCTTCTCCGATCCTCCAGCGCTGAGTGGAGGAACAGACAGGGGAGGGGGCAGGTACAACTGGCTCTGCCTCTAGATAGGCAGAACCAGCTGTCACTCACGCAGCTGGGTGGATCTCAACAGTAATGTCGGGATCCGTCCTGGCTGCGGTGGTCTCAGTATACCATGAGCTGTAGCTCGCGATATACTGAGCTTTGAGTCATGGGAGGACGCTAGTATATGTCCTCCCATGACCCTTAAGAGAACTATTGGCAAAAACACTTACCTCATAGTTCTCTTTTAGCCCTACTGGGCAGCAAAGAGGACCTATCTCACCAAGTTTAAAAATAGAGATTAAGCTGCATTCATTTGCAAATGCACATTTGCATCAAGCCTTCATGAACCACCAATAGGGTGCTTTTGTATTGAGCGTTTTACTTAAATCTATAAGAGCACCAAGAGTGGATATATTATAGCATTAAAGCCCAACTGATCTTTTAGTACAACACATTCCAGGTGCACCAAAAGGTGTGCAAAGTCTTACGGTTTATTCACTACAGCCAGCATGCTGCTGTGTGGAAGCAGTGGTCTCTCTGCAGAGGTCAAACATCTCCTGCTGAGTCAGACCTATAGCTCTGCAACCAGCAGGCAGCATGCACTTTGCTTATAATGTGCCTGGAATACCTAAAATGTATTTAACTGAATAGCTAAAAGTTCAATTGTGCTTTAAAAAAGGCTTACCTGGACCCTGCTCCATTTATTCTTTTAGGGTACACACAGAAGCTGAAGGCTTCTCATGTACATGCAGCAAATACAGAAAACTGGCAGCCGATTATTCAATTTAAAAGCAATTTTCATCTCTTGCTCCCGAGAGATATAACCACTTGCAGTCACCTCACTAGACTAGAACAGGGGTAGGCAACCTCAGCATTACAGCTGTGGTGAAACCACAAATCCCATCATGTCCCTGCCTTTGGAAGTCATGCCTGTGGCTGCCAGAGTCTTGCAGTACCCAATAGCTGGAGTCCCAAGGTTGCCTAACCTAAGGGCCAGAGCCATGCAGGAGATTTTAGTAGCTTAATCGGGAAGGTGTAACAAATGATCACTATACAAATGGCTCCCTATAGGGTAAGGTACACAGGTAGCATGTAGCAGCATTTTGGAGCGATCAATTGCGCACAAATGGAGCATTGTGCGATGATCCGACATTGATTGCTACATGCTACTTGTGCAGCTTACTCCATAGGAATCCATTGTTCCATTTGTTCAGTGAACATTTGCTATATCTAGGGATTCTAGTAGCAGGATTAAGCTGCCAAAAAAAAAATCATGCGTAGCTCTAGCCAATCCAGCAAATGGTTACAGCAAGATAATAAAATCACCTACAGTATGCATCTTGACCCTCAGTAGCATGGTGTACAGTGGGAAGGGTTATTCACTATGTACACCTCCCACTATGCACTGTTCATAAGAGGTTTAAATTGATTGGCTGCCATTTTTTCCCCTTTCCGCTTTTGTGCTTGTACATGAAAATATTTAATATTATTTTTGTATTTTATTTATAAAGCAACAACATATAACACAACAAATTATTATTATTATTATCATTATTATTATTATCATCATTATTATTATTTTTTTAAATAAAAAATGTTTATTGATTTTCGACATAACACATATATACGGAGGCAGTGGTAGTAATTGGCTACAGCATACGTCACAGAAATCAAGGTGTTACTCATCAGCACTAAGGTGATAAAAGTTCAATTTCCAAACCCGGTGAGAGGGATCACTAATGGAGCAGTCCCAAAGATCTAATAGGTCGAGTCCATGGTTGGGTTCACAGGAATGCCGGGGGACCAAATTATATTACAGGGACATAAGAAGGGAGCTGGGCAACAGTGAGTCGCTGCAGCACAGAACCACCACTTCCGTTATGGGAAAACATAAGAACTACTACAAACTTAAAAGACCACGCCCAAGGAGGACAATTAGGTAGGAATGAAGAGAGAAGAAAAAGAAAGGGCAGGAGGGAAGGATAGAAAGAGGGAGAAGAAGAAGGCTTACCAGGTTCAGTGTGGTCCCAGGCACTGGTGGAAGATGTTCATTGTCAAGACAAAGAGTTAAAGTGGTAGTAGGCTGCCGTCAAATTATTGCGACTGGAGATATTGGAGCCATGGGTGCCACGTCTGTTCAAAGCGTGCGACTCACTTTATCTTCCAATTATTATTATTCATAGTAGCAACAACATACTACCACCAATATATTATCAATACTTAGAAGTACTAATATATAATGATAATATTTTTTTTATCTTTGTTTTTATTATAAATTTTCTTTTTGTTATTTCTACTTCGGGTACAAGCTGTAGCCCCCCAACCTTTTACACACACAACAAAACCCCTTTAATAAGATTGTGCCGCCCCAATAGGGGCATAAAATATGAGATGCATAGC
>NW_017306462.1:0-267 GCF_000935625.1 Nanorana parkeri
TGGAATTTGTAGAAGGTTGGAGACATGCAAGTAGGCCTGGACTTATAGTCGTAAGTGTACTAGAGAAAAGGAGAAAAAGGGAATAGGGTAGGGACGGGCAGTGTTCTGATCGATCGCATGGTCCCAGAAGTAATGAGGTATCTATATCCCGCAAACATCTTTCAAAGCATGTCACCTCACATTCCAGGGTTTGTGCCGATCAGTCCCTGTCTATATAGATGCACTATGCCTCTACCCCAGAACGCAAGGTTAATAGCAAACTGAGCA
>NW_017306462.1:1232-37519 GCF_000935625.1 Nanorana parkeri
CAGTGCGGGAGCTCTTCACTCTGCGTCCACTACATCAGGCGTCGGAACCGGAAGTCGATTCTGCACTTTCTACCTGGCACAAGTGTCTGCTACGTCTTGGCACTCGGGCAGCTCGCTGTCACTTCTCCTCTGTTCCCACCCTCAGGGTCGAGGGACACGAGCTGCAAGGGAAGCCTCCTCAACGGTCGGTCTCCACTCAGGTACGTGACAGACACGTAAGTAGAAATTTTAACCCTTAAAAGCCAATAAGAAACCCTAGCCCATGTAAAGTCAATTGTAACTGCAAGAAGCATGTTTTAAATATTTTTTTAGCTTATGTAATGTGGATGGGAACATGTAACAAATATAAAATAGATGTTATCCCAATCTGGCTGCAAAACTGGAAATACACTTTAACGCTTAGCCCTCAACTAATCTGTAACATGTCACAGAACTGCTAACACTTCACCTGCACCCTAAAACTTAACCTTGAAGTAAACCCTGAACTATACATGTAAATTTAATTTAGTTATGAATGGTTATTCAAATGAATTTCATTAAGTTTGGACATTCGGATGCATCCAAATTTACGAATTAGAATGCTGCCAAATGGGAACGAATCCCAATGTTCCTTTAATGAGAATTTGGATCCATCTGAATTTCATTCAAAACTGAACTAAAACGGACATGTGACTGTTCTCAAGCCAATCTGATTTTTTTGGGCTGTTGGGGGTTTTTGGCTGTTGGGGATCATGTGACTTCCTGTTGTGGATCTTTCCGAAAGGAAAATTAGGACGGATACAAAACCTGAATAACAAACCAAATCGAATTTCGAATGCGAAAGCCGAAAAGCGAAAGGAATAAAAATCTAAATCGATCTGAAACAAAACAATTGTTTTGCGGGTTACATGTTTACCCTTCACTTTGGGGATATTTCTTCTTACATTCTGTTGAGTCTCTAGGGCAGAAAGTGAAAGAAAATTGCCCCAATAGGCAGGGGCGTCACGAGGCTGCATGTCACCCAGAGCACAGACCGGGTGACACCGTGCCGTGACATCATCGTGCATGCGCATAACGTTGCCGCGCTCGTGTGCGATTACGTCATTTCACATGCGCGGTCGTCTTATTGATTGGTGATGGACGCCGGCCGAGAGAGGAGGGGACGTTCACCCGGTGGGATGAGGTATGCCGCTGGGTCCCCTCCTCTCTCCTTCAGTGATCGGTCTGTATAATAGGCAAATCCTGCACCGAGACAATGTGCAGGAGATGTTGCATGCTGGATTACTACACATACTGTATGTGAAAGAAAAATACACAAAGGGTGCCAAGATTTAATTAACAGTACACATGCCTCTTGTATCTGGATCAACTATTTGGTTTGCCTGGAGTTCTGATTTTACCCTTCCCTACCCTAACCAAAACTTTAAAAACAAAAATATTTTGCTATCCATACACTTCAATCAGAATTAAACCTCAGTGGGGGCAGCCATAATGTTCAAGTATGGACAGCACGCACTTACATCTGGATCTGCTCTCCTCCAGTGGTGTGAGGTTCGGGGTCCCCACACCTATTCCATTCTATGTGCCATGTTATCTTCCTCTTCTTCTGAGTCTGCTGCCTCTGTGATTCGCCCACTGATGATGTAACTCCCGTGCATGAGTACTCGATTCACATTATCTTGGCACCCGACTCCATTCCATGCGCCGCAGCCAGTGTACAGGTTAAGACCCCATTCACACCAAATCCGTTACCATCTGTTGTTCAACGGATGTTAATGGAAGGTAACCCAAAAAATGCATGGGTGTGAATGGGACCAGTTCACAACGATACGATCCATTGCATTCTGTTGCAGCGCGATGAAAAAATATTAGAGCATGCTCTCCTTTTTTCCAGCACAACGTAATCCAACGCGTGAAAAACGGATGTCAATGGAACAGGGCAAAAGTAAAAAATAAATAAAATAGATAATTTGTCAGCTCAGGATTTGTTAATTAAAATAAAGATTAGCAAAAAAGAAAATGCAAAGCAACGGAGCAGAACACAATGGAAATAAACAAACCTCCATTGACTAACATATTTGGACCAATCTCATTGTGACCAGGTCCTTAAAGAAATTGCCAGCAGGTATGTAAAATAGTTTGTTGGCAGTAGAAACATATACATTCTCTTGTACCAAAAGACCCTACCTGGTGGCAAATTTTAGTTTTAAAGTTTTCTGCTTTCTCTACTCCACCATCTTCTTTGGCTATTGTGGATGCTCATGAGACTCATTTCCATTTCTCCCAAGTGAACAAGCTGGTGCTCCATGGGTTGCTGTTCAGACACCTAGTGCTCCCACATAGTGACAGTCCTAAGTCCTCTCTAAACTCAAAGTGCTTTCTTGGAGCTTATATTCGGCTTTGTCTTCTGGTGGCCAATAGGTTGCAGGGGGAGCGAAGGAAAATTGACTACGTTCTGCTTGTGGGCTGGTATTAAAGTGAACCTGTTTCTTTACCTTGCATTGGCAAAGCACAGTTTCACTTTAAGTTAACCCAAAAAAAGAAATCACTTTAATATGTACCTTAGGCAAATCTTTGGTAATAACACATTTTTATTCTCCTTCGTTGTCGTGGAGATGAGAAGGAACAGTGTGTGATGTCTGTGTCCGAGTCTTTTTTTTTTTCAAGGAACAAAAACAAGAATCCAAGCTTTACCGCTCCGCTTTTGAGCACCATAATCTATTCTTCTTTTCATGCTTTGTTGAAGCTAGTTTGTGAAACAAAAGTACTAGAAGTGACGCCTTCACTGCAGCTCAGGCACTCATTATGTAAAGTGTGTCTCTAAGTTAAAGCCACATGGAAAGTCACTGGCCGCCTTATCTGCTTGGTTTGTTTTGATTTCCCTCACCTTTCAGCCCCATTCTCAGTGGGTCTATGAGGGGCTATTGTTTCCAAAGAAGGTCTGCGGTGAATGTCCCATATGACATGGTTCTTTGTCTTATTCACTCACAGTGACTATGAGTACAGTCAATTGGAATTGAATTTGAAATGTGAAAAGAATGGCCTCAATTCTCTAAGCATAAAACTTAGCTTTGTGCACAGTTTG
Source organism: Nanorana parkeri (assembly GCF_000935625.1). Lineage (NCBI taxonomy): Eukaryota > Metazoa > Chordata > Amphibia > Anura > Dicroglossidae > Nanorana > Nanorana parkeri. The sequence continues at coordinate 4,297 of NW_017306462.1, forward strand.
ATTTAACAAGGTGTTGCTGCAGACTGCCGCTGCTCTAAAATGCTTGTTATCAGTATTTTTTCATCTCGCCTGATTATAACAAGTGATGCTCGAGTCTTCATAGCATCAGCCAAAAAGAAAACAGTGTATAACAACCTAGAGGAGCAATCAAACTGCCTTGATTCCTTTGCCACATAAAGTGAACCTGTCAGGTGAATAATGTAGAGGAACCAAAAAACATTACTGAATAGTAGATGCTGCAGGGTGCTGCAAGTGCTGGTAATACCTTGTAAATAAATACCTGTGCTCCTGGGGAGCCCTCTCCAAACATATCTACATAAGCTTCCATCTTAAATAGGAATGTTACCCTTATCTTTGAAATGACCACAAAGACACCTTTAAAAATTCAAATGTTTGGTAATGACAATCCACAAACAGATACTTCTAGACAATTGCCGGCTTTTTGTTTCTTGCATACCTTGTTTTTCTTTTCCTCCCCAGTCTTCTCACATTGGCTATTTTAACTAAGGGCAGGTTACTAGATCTCCCTTTACTTCCTGGAAGTCTGGCATATGTGAGTAGGACATGTAACCATGTACATCATCTTAGGGGAGGAAAATGCCTTTCCCTGAGATCTCATGAGATTACAGATGAGATTTCCCAGCAATGCTCTGCTGATGTAACCTTCCCAGGATGCAATGCTTAGCCACATTACAACATTTGTGCCAGAACTGGACCAGGAAGTAGATAAACTCTATCTGAAAGTAGATGAAAAATATGTTTGTTTAACCAATAAATATAAGATGATTTTAAATCAGCATGCAGGGCGGCATGGTGATGTGATTTTTAGTGAAAGGGGGTAAAAGGTCAATTTTAAAGATATACTGCAAGAAGATACAAAAGACACAAACTATTAACCCCTTGCTGTCCGTCCGTTGACATCGGATGCTTCCCGGCGGCTGGACGTACTTGTACGTGATTTTTTTTCTGCTCGCCTAGCTTTTAAATATTACCAAAAATTGGGTATTAATAAATGTTTTTTAACATAACGTAGGGAAAACTGTTTTTTTTTTTTCATTGTATAGTAAAAAAAAAAAAAAAAAACCCCAGTGGTGACTAAATACCACCAAAAGAAAGCTATATCTGTCCCCAAAAAAATGGTATAGAATTAATTTCAGTACAGTGTTGTAACTGCTCCCATATGTGTATTCATCTTTGCAGTGAGCTGTTTGTCTGGAGTTCAGCAACTGGGTCGCCACGTGCCTCCCATTGCATTGAGCGAGAGGCTCCTCAGCCTTCCCCTAGCACAGCTCTGTCAGTTCGCACGGCGAGCAGCCATTCAAAATTTGCTGCCCGGTGCTGAGTGTCAGCTTGAGGTGGAGTGGGCTGGCGGAATGGCCATGAGGGAGCTCCATCCATACATTGCATTGCTTACAGCTCCCTCGCGTGCCCTGTAGATGTGCCTGGACATCACATTCTGGCTTCCAGCACCCCTGCAGTGCCTGCAAGGGAGCAGTACAAGCAATGCACATATGGATGGAGCTCCGTAACAGCACGGCAGCCCACAATGGACCCCAGGCTGAGGATCCACTCCAGTTCTCATAAGGTAGTATGTAAGAATGTCTGTGAGTGTGTAAGATTGTGTATGTGGTTGTGTGTGTCTGTCAGTGTGTTTGAGGGCCCATTCACACTAGTACAGTGCATTAATCGCACAGTCCCGTTCGATTAACAGTGCGTTAATCGATCGGGACTGTGCGATTAACGCACTGCACTATTGTGCATGGGTGTGTACTAGTGTGCGCGCACTGTACCATGCAATCCAATTTACAACGCTTTCTGTTGCAATTCACACCTCCCACCCTCAGTTCGATTGCCGGTACCGGAATGCACTGTACCACACTGCCGTCTATTCCAGTGCGGTGTGACTTGGGTCGCAACCTAAGGACCAAGGACAAATGTGGGACCTGAGGTTACACAGGTTGAGAACCACTGCTTTAAAGCAAACTTGTGCTTTGCCTATGCAGGGCCCCCTTCCCAGCTGCACATTGTCAACTTCCCTTCACTGCTCTGTCAATTGCTACAGCCAATGGGGGCGAACAAAATATCCATTAAATCTAGTTATGGAGGATCATGTGACTTACGTCCCTTTCTTTCATGTAACTGGTACAAGAGCTCGGCGATTGTTGCATTGCTGTACCAGCAAACAGCTATATGTGCAGCTGAATCATATTTGTACTGTTTCACCTTTCAAATAATTTGCAATTGTGTTAACAGAATTAGAAATCATTCGGCAGGTAAAACAGGAAACATAGGATTTAACGGTATGTTTAGCTGTTTGCCTGGAATTCCAATTTAATTTTTAATTCTGACGAGTGTGTACCTTCAGCTTCTCAGTCAGTGCCAAGTACGTCCCACCACAGCATGCCATGTGCTTGAGAACCTCCATAAGAATGCAACCTAATGTTAATCACTATATTTAATTTTCTGCTCGTAACTCCTTTTAATATACATTATAAGCAAGGCTGGATGACCACCCACCAACTCAGAATAACGTCTCATCAAATTAAAAACACTTCTGTCAGTGAACAGCGTGTGGTTTATACATAAATAATGTTTGATAAAAATGCCAGCGTGTCTTTATCACAGCTATTGTGCATTTTTTATGTACAACCCTTGAAAGTGAAGGGGAGCTTTAAAAATGTTTATTTTACCCGAGTATAAATCGCTGAAGTGTTTCTATATTTTCTGCACTGTGTGTTCCTCTGGGATACCGTTTTGACTCATATGTTCCTCCATATAAACTGAAAACATCATGTACCAAAAGATTTGTCTAATGATTAGAGGCGAAGTCTTATGAAAAATCTATTTACATCTAAACCGGTCACATTACATAACCACAAAACACTTTCAGGAAAACAGCTGTCCTATGCTTGAGACACCAATACTTGCCTCCAATAGTAAAACGTGATATTAAAGTCAAAATGTTTTTGAGCTGTTTCCAGTGCTGATGAAATCACTGACAATGGATGCTGCAGCTTGATGTTTAAATGTTTTAGCTTCCTGCAGAATCAGCTGGTCCCCTGAGCACTGTCCCTGATATCCTGTTCTTGGGTGGCTCCTTTCCCTTACAGGGTCCTATGGAGCCAACCTTGTGTGTTGCTAGTAAGCTGTGTGTGTCTCCACAAGCTCATAATCAGATCAGGGCAAGCCACCCCACTTCTCCCTGCTCCACCTTCCTCCATTCTCCATGCTAGCAGATGGACAGCTGCTTGAGCTATCCCTTGTGTTTTTGCACTGGACAGGCAGTTCAGTTAAGGGAATGATTGGAAGTAGGCATGTAAGCTGTGGAAAAATGTGGTTTGTTTGGATAGTTCATTAATTCGGATCCGAAATTCAATTCGCTTCAGGTTCGGTTTAGGTTTCGGATTCGGACTAAATCCGAATTTCGTTCGTTTCAGATGTGTTTAGGAATATTTGTTGCGAGTAAAACAGAAGACCATATACAGATATTAATACTACAGCTGAATATCCTAGACCCGAATGGCATTCGAGATCCGAATTTCCGAATTGCATTCAGGAGCTCCCAAATGCCATTTGGGTCTAGGAGATCATTTTTGAACGAAATTCGGTTTCGGACACATTCGGATGTAATGGGATTCGTAAATTTAGATGTGTCTGAATTTCGGAAATTCCATCCGAATTTTGATTCGAAACTAAAAGAATCGCACATGTCTTTGCTGGGTAATGTATGTTTGCAAAAAAACTTGAGAGTGTAATACTACTTTAAGCCTTAGGGATCAGTGAGATGGGGAGATTTCAGTGAAAATCAGAACATTTTTGACCAACATTTACAGTATTTCAGTAAAATGCATTGGAGTCAATGAGGAAGGTTAAATTAAAGGAGAACTATGGGGTTAAGGCTTTTCCCCATAGTTCTCCTTAGGTCCTCCCGTCACCCTAGGCTCAGCTGTAGCTCGCGGTATACTGAGACGCCACAGTATACCGCAAGCTGCTGCTCGCGGTATACTGAAAGGCCTACGCTGAAGCGGATCCCGACAATTATGTCTGGATCCGCCCAGCTGCTTGATTGACAGCTGGCTCTGCCTATCTAGAGGCAGAGCCAGCTGTACCCGCCCCCTCCCCCGTCTGTTCCGCCAGTCAGCGCTGGTGGATCGGAGCGGGGAGGGGGGAATCCAGCCCCTCCCCTGCCACGGCAGAGAGCCGTGACAGGATCGAGAGGTGAGCGAACGCCGGTATGTGTTCGCTCCCCTCCCGATCTACTAAGCCGACCTGTGACAGTCTCATTGTCACAGGTCGGCTAGAACTATGAGGTGAGTGAAAAGCACTCACCTCATAGTTCTCCTTTAAGAATATATAAACCCAAGAACAAAAATGTAATATAATGAAGATATATTAGATGTGGTGGCTGCACAGTTTTTAGGCGATTTGATCTTTACAAAAATGTTGTGCCCTTGTACTCCATGTAAGGTGACTTGGCAGCAAAAGGCCTTTTTCAGATGGGCAGTCCGATCAGGTCCGCCTGTCAGTTTTTCAGGTGGACCCGATCAGATGCCCAATGTAAGTCTATGGGCAGCTAGATCTAAATGGACGGGTGTCTGTTTACATCTAGTTGCCCCCAGCTCCGGCCAGGTCTGGAAAAAGAGACAGAACAGTGTTTCGTTTTGCCGGACCTTATCATGCCGGATCGGGTGTAATCTGATGTAAACGGAAACGTGTCCATTTACATCTGTTTCTCCAAAGACCGACATGGGGTCCGGTCATTTTAGTTTTTTCCTTCATCGCAGGACAGTCATCGCAGCAGTGACATCACTGGTAAGTCAGCGTTGTTCCTCTAGAACAGGTAGCGTGTTATTGAAAGGATCACCAGTTGAAAATAAAGGAATGCAGCCACCTCATCTAAGGACTGGCAAGCTGCAATGTATCATATCTTCATCATAGGTTTAAATACGCTTTATGGCAGTTTTTCATTTGTAACGACCGGTTGGTTATGACTGGACTCTCAACTGCGGAGTGCACTAGTGACTTGACAGGGTTCAGATATGATTCCTTCCTTCACACTCCATTTAGTGGTTGATGGAGGGTTAGGAATCAGTAATCATCATTCCCTGCTGCTTAACAACTTATATGTATGGTCTGAGCAGATGAGTAAGTGTGGGTGCATACACCATGCGTCTCTACTTAATCCCGCATAAGTTAAGGTGACCCGTGAGCTGCGGATCCCCCCTGTCACCCCTGGTTCCACAGCGCTGCAGACCTGCAGTGCCACTGAGATCGCAACCCACAGTTCACACAACAGCACTACAGCGGTTCTAATTAAACTCAGGGGTTTTGTTAAGGTTATTAGCTATTTAACTCCCAGTTCCAGGATCAATATTATTAGTACATGTATTTAGCTCTAGCAGTGATATCAGCAGTGAAGTGGTTAATAGTCAGCTGTAGCATAAGTGATAGCAGAGACACAGGCTGTGATAGCTCTTCCTTTGAAAAGTGAAGTCCACAAGCTAAGAAACACACATTATATGCACTCCAGACTTAGTGTTCAGAGATATGTCAGCAAACATCCAGATTGCTATCTCATTGCCATAGGCTACTTGCGCTTTTGGGGAGTCTCTCGTGGGTCCTTTAGGTGCAATGACTGCTTGGATCTCTCCTGGTCTTTGTTCAGCGTGCACCGTTTACAACGGTCGGACGCTGAACAAACCTTCCTGCTTCCTTAAATCCCTCCTCGCCGAGCGCGGCGGGGAGGAGCTGGGTCCCGTCCATGACGGAGCTGAAGGGGCGGAGCTGGCTGCCGTCCAGGACGGCCCTGAAGGGGCGGAGCTGGCTGCCGTTCTGAACGGCCCTGAAGGGGAGGAGCTAACGGCCGAGCTGGCCGTGATTGGCCCCGCCAGACAGCGCTGGACCGAGGACGGGTAAGTCTGTTACATCAGTAGACAGTGGACTGTAAACATCTTCTGGGGTTTATGGAAGCTCATTTGAACTATCCTGGCCCTGGTCTTGTGAAAAAACTGCACAATTATAATGCACAGCGATGCACTTTACAATTGTGCTTAGCACTTCATGGAGCAATATTCTTTTAATAAAAGAGCAAGAGAGAAAAAAGCCAGGGAGAGAGCCTACTCAAGTGACGGTTAAAGTTACATGACTACACATGACTAGCCTCCTCTCCAGTTGTGGGGATCTCTCTATTGAATTAAAGCATATGTCCAGCCATTTTTTTTTTTTGATAGAGTGGGAAAGGATTACATCCCCAATTAGGTTAAACTGGAAAAAAAGTTTTGTGTTTGGCACACACTTTAAGACTAACGTTGCAGTATAGAGATTGGAGCAAATAGCGATATCCGCTCTCCATTATAATTGTCCCCTTTGGAGTTCACAGCAACTTCTAGTTTTTAAAACAGTACGATGCTTTCAGCTAAATTGGAGCACACGTTAAAGATCCTCTAGAACTATCTAAGGTTTCTGAAATTTGGGAAGAACATCTTGTCTCCCATTAAAAAGATTTATAATGTGCATAACCTGAGGCACTTAACATTTACAGCTAACAGAGGAAGTGGCTTTAATAAAGCAGGCGTACATAGTAATACATTACCCTCTGACTTCATAAACTGTCACTTTTGAAAACGATGGAATATTCTTGACAGTCTGCTCACTTTAAGTTACTTACCATGGCCGTCGTCCAAGAAATCAGTGATGGTGGCCGAGGTGCACTTTGACCATGGTTTGGAGGCATCGATGCTCGTCAGGACGGATGACATCAGACGTTTATCTTCAAGGGTGCCAAAGTTCTCCTCGCAGAATTTAGAATCGTCATGGGAAAGTCCAAGGAGATGTCCTGCAAATGGAGAAAACATATGGATGGAATGTATTACAAGGAATGGTATAAATGCTGTGGTAAGGTCGTCATCTGCAGACATTTTCCATACAGACTGTGGAAAAACTGGTTACAAGAATCCGAATGTATACACGCAAATATTTTCTGCTTATTTAATGTATGTTGAGAATGCATCCATCTACATATCTGTCTGCTATTTCTCTTTTTTATATCTTTTGTAGTATAACAATGATGAGGCATGAAAGGCTGTGTTTGTGTTTAATACACTAGTCCACCCTATCTTAGTTAGAAATGGAGTCAGGCAGAGTTGGCCACTGGCATCTTAATTACCCCTGGCATAGGAGTTGAATCTGACTTAATGGCAGTCAATCAATTGCTCGGTACATCTGGTCACCAAGAATTTGTTTCAGATCAATGCCTTAGGTGGCAGTTTTAGTTTTTGGTGGCATACTGCATTTTGTGTATTGGTAAAAGAGAAGCCATACAATTCTATGGTCAAACAATTCTATGACTTAACACTCATCATATTACACAAGGACTGTCCTGATTTCAGCTTAAATGCACCTAAAATATTCTCTACATCTTTCACTAGACAAATGGTGTTGAATTCACAACCGTGTCAAATGGCAAGTTTGATGACTGCACACTTCAGTGTTTGAAGTCACTTAAAGCTGAAGTTTATTCGACTTATATGTTGCCTTCTCTGGTTCCTCCTTCCCCCCATCCCTATCAACATGCTAATAAAACGTTAAATAAAACCTTTCTGTTTTCGATGACCCAGTGATATAATCGCAGGGGTGACATCCGCGTGGCAATCGCAGAAAAAAAGTACAATCCCTTTTTTTTTGCGATACACGCGCGCGGCTGTTTTGTTGTGTTCGGAAGCACGGGTGGAATCGCGGCAGGAAACTGCTCAATCCGCCCGACATGACTGTGTTGGATTGCACGAACCACAGCGCGATCGGTTCGATCCTCAGCACGATTGGTTCACACCTTGGCGACTCCTGACCGCGGGGCAATCCGTGCAGAATCGTGCACGATTGCCACGCGGTGAGTTGTCGCCTAGGTGTGAACGTAGCCTTAGACTGGTCCCTGGCAGGCCTATCCCCCTCCGCTGCAATAGTCTAAGGTCCATGAGTCATCACATCCAATACAATGTATAGGACATGAGGGACATACCTTTGCTGGAGCGGAGAAGGAGACAGGCTGGAGGGAGAGCTGTGACAGCCGGCCGCCTTGGAGAATCAGGTGAGTATACTCACTGATATGCAACAAAAGATGAAAACAGGTAAAAAATAGTGTAATTTTAAGAAAAGGGCATTTGGTTATGATACACAGTACTTTAGTAAGATAAAAGGCAAACACGTTTGGGTTTACATCTAGTTTAATAGTAATGTAGAATGGTAGCACCAGTAAGTGTTGCCTGCATTGCACTGCCTGCAGTATAAATCACATTTCTTAAGAAATGTCACATTCTAAAGTTCCAACATAGTTACACAATACTCAAAGTGTATGTATGAGTGTGTACATGGCTGTTATATGAAAAGAAAGGCGGGAGAGGATTGCGACTAGTCAAGTCATAATCAGTGGACTGCGACAACACCAAGGGAATCTATGCCAAGTGACCTGCACATTTCTCCAATACCCCCCGATATTCTGTTTCAATACTGACAGATCCTCTTTAAGCCCAGCTTTTCTTCTACAAATCAGGAGCACCGTTACGGGATTAACTTTGTCCTAAACTTTAATACTTTGACATACTCCATTTATTTCTCAAAGAGCCTCTGTAGCCATGAAAGCACAACAGAGAAAATGTGATCTTTGCTTTCATAAACTATTAAACTAGCCGTGAAGTAGCAAACTAAATATAAAAAAATAAGTAAACCGCATCTTAAAGCGTCAATGTATTGCAGGTGTTCTATTCAGTATTTAATTAAACAACCAACTCAAAGCACTAATTGCCTCGAATGTATTCCCCCGGTAAAAGTTATGTAATTGCTTCTTGTCACCTTCTATTTTTCCATGGTACAGAAAGCCAACATTAACACGACTTTACTAGAAATTTCACAGTGTGTATCAAGTGGGGTGTAGATTACATTTTATAGACTTAAGAATTTAAGAAGCTTAATTTAAGAAACACACACAGAGTTCCCCTTCTGTGTTTCTTAAGGTGTAAAATTCTGCGAAATGTTTGAACTTTAAAATATAAGCTCAGTCTTCTTGGTTTTGTAGGCTTATTTAAGGAGGAACTCTGATATAAACAAACTCTTTTGCAGTTTCCATTAGCAGAGCTGTTTAGATGTCTAATGCTGGCTATATGCATTGCAATTTTCAGGCAATTTCAACCACTCTGAAAATGACGGATACTTTCTGTCCTGGAAGCAATTGTGACTGTTGGTAGTGATTTATTTTGACGATCTAAAGCTATTTGAAACTGATTGAAAGTGCTTGGAAATGTATGCCCATTAACGTTCACTTAATTACCCTACCTGTCTTTGCACTCACCTTTCCTTCATTTCCCCGTTGACCTATTCAGCTATTGGAGCAAAAGAAAAAAAGCTGTGTGCAAGCACCAGAACCTACACAGGGTTAACGCTCTATTCCACCCCACAATTCCATTTGTAGTGGAGAGCAGGCAATGCACAAATACATACTGCCCACGGTCATACCCTCTCTACACCCCTCTGACACAAATACTGCTCAATGTCATACCCTGAGCACTTGCTTTATGCAAATATTGTCCATAGTCATACCCTTCGCGCTCATCTCCAACAAATATTGTCCACCGTCATGTCCTCCACACTCCTCTCCTGCAAATACTTCCTACCATCATACCCTCCAAACTTTTCTCACGTAAATGCTGCCCACCATCCTTCCCGCTAAAATCCTCTCTTGCAAATACTGGCCACCAACATACTATCCGCACTCCTCTCCTGCAAATACTGCCCACTGGCAAACCAACCTTATTCATCTCCCACAAAAACTGCCCACTGTCATACCCTTCACAATCCTTCCCTGCAAATACTGCCCACCGATATACCCTACACACTCCTCTACCACAAATACTGTCCACTGTCATACCCTATACACTGCTCTGTTGTAAATACAGACCACCGTCATACCCTCTGCACTCTTCTGCTTCAAATAGTTTTCACCATCATACCCTGTGCAGTCCTCTCCCACAAATACTGCCCATTGTCATACCCTCCTCACTCCTTTCCTGCAAATACTGCCCACCACCACACCCTCTGCACTTTTCTTCTGCACAAACTGCCTACAGTAATACCCTGTGCACAGCTATTCACATGCTGCCCACCATCATACACTCATTACTCCTCTTCTACCCATACCGCCCTCAGGCTTAGGAAGGGGAATGTCCCCGAAACACATCCCTAGCAACCAGGCTACGTCCATCTGATGTGGCAATAGGCAGAACAGCTGACAAAATCCAGAGGGGAAGGAAGTTGTGTTACGGTGAGACGTTTACAAGACTGAGGCATCTAATTTGTTATACTTCACCCGGTCAGGGTTGTATGCTGGTGGCCACAAGCTGCACCATGGCTATTCAGCATGTAGAGCTAAGTGACAGTCATCACTTATGAGCACATTCATGTTTTCATCCTCTTTATTAAACAAAGCCTAACACTATGCCTATGCACTTTGTACTTCCTTTGTACGTTATTTTATAAAGACTGTCTCATGCTGAAATAAAAAGTTCCCATATAAGTTCTATGAACTATAAGGTACAGAATTTATAACATTGAGTATTTTGACAGGTCTCAGAACAGTTTGTGTTACTAAATGGATAATAATTCCTGCAGCTGACAAAATCATATTAGCTGTAAAAACACACATCCAGGAAATAGAGCACTCAAAACACTGCGTTAGTTGACCGGTCTCCATGAAGCAACATGCTTCGAAAATTACTGTAATATGTTTTATTATCCTTATGTAATTCTGGTGACTGACATTGCCCAACCGTGACATCATTACAAGGAGTCTGTGGATAGAGCAGTAAGCCTGGTATGTCAAGCATCTGAAGAACTGGTGATTTGTGATGGTTGAGTAGAATGGATATCACTTATGATGGCCCAGTGGGGAAAAAGAGGAAATCTGGACAGGAATGGCTAAATAGCACTGACATAAGTTTTCATCCAATTGCAAGCAATTAGACTCAGAGGCTTTCTCTGGGAGCTGTATGCCGTAACTGGATGGTGTCACGATTGAATAACCTTGCAAAGCAAACTGTACATTCACCTAATAGGATAATCGAAAGGCAAAGAAAATATTGGGATGATGTTGGTGTCCCGAGGATTTTTTTGTATCCATTAAAAAACAAGATGATATATTAACAAATTACCTAAGGATGGTCATAATTATCACATAGACATGATGAGATATAGCAAATTGACAAAGCTGGCTTCACGCAAATGTTTTTTGCATTGCACCTGACCTAAATTCATACTTTTTGGCTTTGGTTTGAGTGGGAAAAAAAGTTGAATTCTTATCTGCATACCTGTTTGAGAGATTTTATTTCACTTCATGTCTTGTTGACCACACAGGAATTACACAAATCAGGTGTTAACTTTTGGCCTTACATATTGCATGCTTGTTCTAGGTCAGTGACTCAGAAGTACTGAATATAGAGGATCACAGCCCCATCCCGGCAATCAGAATATCCCAGCTATGGGGACTCATTCTCTTATAGTGGGTTTACCTAAAAGTGGATGTGGACTCAAAAAAGGAAGATTTGCTGAGTCAAGGAAACATCTAAGATAAATAAGATAAACAAATAAGATAAACAAAAAGGTATCTTATTTGTGTATCATTTGGCTGAAGATCCTGAAATCATCTCTGAATTGGTGCTGACACTGTCCTTCCTTCTGGAGGGTGGCTACTTTTGTTCCCCATGGTGCCTGTGTGTGTTGTAAAGTAGACACTGCTCCAAGCTCGCTCCCGTAAAGGACTACAATCTCATGTTTAGTTTGCAAATTTGTATTGGAGTGAGCTTGGAGCAGTGGGTGCTTTACAACACACACAGGGACCATGGGGAACAAAAGTAGCCACCCTCCAGAAGGAAGGACAGTGTCAGCACCAAGAGATGATTTGAGGATCTACAGCCGAGTGATACACAGATAAAATACATTTTTGTTAATAATTTAGGTACGTGAATGCATTTTTAAGATTTACCTCCTGACTTTAGTGTCACTTTAATGCAGTTAATACAAGTAAATGCATTTTCAAACTGTAATACATATTTTTTGTATTATTTATATAAAATCTTTATGTTGCAAAAATACATTTTAACACAGTGTACACCTATAACACCATAGTCACAGAGCATTCTGGGTTTTGTAAAGAGAGTGCAAATTAGAAGCTCTTTGCTTTTAGACTGTCTATTTGTAATTGAATGTATATAAAATGCTGTACAGAGCAGGTAAAGAAGGGGCAAGATGGTTGAGTGTGTTATCCTCTGACTAATAACACTGTGTGTCTCATTTAGAGCTTTAAGTTAACCAGAATGTGCACAAGTTACATAATCAGAGGCTGACCAAAGGCCAAAGACTGAAGACGGTGGATGCAGAAGAAGCAACCGAGAAGACAGCAGCAGAGGCGATGTTGAGTGCAGACTTGTCAATGCTGGAGTAGGGCAAACTGAGAGATAAGTCTGCCATTCTGTGCAATTATGCTTTACATGCCTTGACATTATCGCAGGAGCTGCTACGGCTCTAGTGTTAATGTTCTGCTGTACCTCTTAATAACCAAAAATCACCTTTCATCATCCTGACTGCTCTGGATAGATGGAATCTGATTGGTTGCTATGGGTTAATATACTCTATATATCATGATTACTCATTGCAGTAACTTGTAAGGTACGTCTGTGTGTTTATTTTACAAAACCCTCCAGATAAATTAATGACAGGTCGCAGTTACAATCTCCACATAGTAACCCATCAATTTGCCGTGATAATTCTAGGCCGAGCCATGGTTTCTGCCCCACAGCTTGTAAAGACCATATGCCAGTAAACCCCAGAATGACATTAAGGTTAGCGTGTTATCAGTCTCCTCGGCTTCCAAAAAAAAAGTCTTGTTTAATTTAGCTGGTTTGCTGGGCTGAGCGTTTACACGGATCAGCAAAAAGCCAAGAGAAAAAAAAAAGCCCCAAACCACAGCAAAAGCTGCTCAGATAATGTTGTGTCTGAAGCGCTTCCTAATATCCTGGCTGCACATTCGGCTTTGATTTAAAATCATCTAAGTTGTGTTTTCAACTCATTTTACCAGCCGCAATCACATTCCGCGCACCGAGGTAGAGCAGCATATCTTGAAAGAAAGAAGAAAACACCAAGGGGTTTTAATAGGGAAGCTCACTTTTCAGCATATCCACATAAATTACAAGGAAAATAAAATACATGGCTACAGAGGAAGAGGAGTTACTAAGTTAACATTTTTTTTCCCTGCGATCCCAGCCAAGTCCAGAGAACTAATTTCACATGCACAAACAGTAGGTGTAAGAAACACTGAAGAATGTGTCAAAGTCTGCAGTGTGGACTGATTGCTGTATTGATTTTCAATTGTGAGTTAAAGGGAGTGTCCACGCTGTGCGAAGAAATACATAAATAAATACAGCACAGTACATTAGATCAGAGGAGCTGCAGAGAAAATGTTGTTCCTTTTGTTAAATTCCTAAATATATTTTTAAATATCCTACTGCTTCTTGATTCAAAACCTACCAGTCATCAAGGGGACAGCTCCGAAGCAGAACACTGCTCCTCTACTAAAGATGGTTGCCTCCACACACAGGCACAGTGTTCAACAAGGCTTGGTTATTTAGTAATGGGGAAAGTTTGGCTGCAGGAAGCCTACCGGCAATAATGATAACTATTCCCTTGCTCTCTGCTAGCCTTTTGTTGGGCATAGTTTCCACAGTACAGGTCCTCTTTAAGCATCCCAGTTGTTTCCTTAAAGTGATTTAGGGCTCATTCACACCAACTCTGTTGAGCTGCATTGGGAAGCATTACCCAACGCAGTTCCAATGTAAAAAAAAAAGACAGTTTGCCTTATGTCATATTGCCTTAGTTCATACCAAGTTGCATTTTTATGCAATGCATCATATTCTGACATGCTACATCACATCGCAACACACTGCCACACATAGTTAAATGAAGTGTCAAGATTGAAGATTTAAATAATGGAAAAAATCCAAGCACTGTAATACATTCTAAAGCACATCACAACTCAAGTTATGTGCGCCCCAGCGCGTGTCAGCTGTTGTCAATGAGTTCTTATTCTTTGAAAGAGATAACATTAACTCAATTGCATATGAACTCTTCCCAGATGTTAACCATTCAAGAAATGGCCCCTGTGAAAGAACAGTTTATGTTGTCCCCCCCCCACCTCCAAATTCAATTACCGGACAAGTAAACCTACAGTATTTTTGCGCTGTGTCAATTGACAGCTAGATAGAAGTAAGCTGTGCCCAACTCTACGTAAGAGTGGGAGGTGTTCCTGCACCCATCTAACCCGCAGCTAATATAAAGAAGCCCCTAAGTTCCAAAATGCCCTTGTGCTGCTTCACAGTGTGCACAAATGGTATGCCCCCAACTCTTCCTTTGCTGATTCCATTATCACTTTCTTTGCACTGAGATAATAAACCTTTAAAGCCAAAAGCCAGCCAAGTTTGTATTTAGTTTTAGAGACAGCAGGGAAGTATTAAAGCTTCTTTATGCTTTTATTGCTGGCCATACCTCCCTGCCCTGGTGTCAACTGATCCCTTAATTAGGTCTATGGGTTAAAAAGGTACAGAACATGAGGAAACATCTCCTTCTAAGGGCCACTGACAGACATTTTAACTCTTCCCCCCTCTATCGAAAACTAAAGGAAACATATGGCTTGAAATGGGCTCTAACCAGGGACCTTTGGTTTTTTAAATTCAATCTTTTTTATTGAACAACATTTTTCAAGAAAATAACAGACACGCTAAGGAGATCTTACATGCAGGCTGTACATGTGAAAAATAACGATACATTTTGATCTCTTGTGCTCACATGTTACTTAACTACCTCCCGGCCAGCCGTTGTGTATACACGGCCGGCCGGGAGCTTCTTGGATGTAACTGGGCGTGTATACCTGTCCTGTTACATCCGGTGCGCGCGAGTGGGAGATGCCGGTCAGTTGAAAACAGGCAGCAATGATCCTTAATATGCAAGCGATCCGCCGGCTATAGAGCCGGCGGATCGCTTGTATGAGGTCACGTGACATGCGCCCCCCCTCTGTGGCTCCCCCCTCCCGCTGTCAAGCATACTGCCTCTGTCACAGGGCATCAGAGGGAGGTCAGTTCACGATCTCCCTCCGGTCCCCTCTCCGCTGTCAGAATGCGGAAGTGGTGTATGTTATATCACTTCCGCATTCTCGTGTCACTCTCCAGCTTCAGATGCTGGAGAGAAGCTGATGAAGCAGATCTCTGCTTCATCAGCTTCTTCAGGGGGGTCCTAGGTGACATTAGGGGTCTTGGAGACCCCTGATGTCTCCATAAAGAGGACCTGTCACCTCTTTTGCTATCACATAGAGGGGTTTCTCTGCCCCCTCTGTGATAGCAATAAAGTTAAGTGAAAAAAAAAATAGGAAAAACATTTAGTTTCCCCCAAATTTTTTTGAAAGTTACACATAAAAAAGAATGTCAAAAATTTTTTTTTTTAAAAAAAGTCCCCACCCCTACATACACGCATGTAAATTTGTGCGGGGCTGGAGAAGTAGAACTTTTTGGCTGAGTTTGAAATCCTACACTCCCTCAGAGAGGTAGTTCGCAAAAGGTGAGCTAGTTGGTGGTATAGAAGCATGTCCCCTGCCGGTATGCCAAATTCCTTGCTTAAAGTAAGAAAGGGTTCAGGTAGTCCCCATCAAACAGGTCTCGAACCAGCGTCAAGTCCCGTTCTATCCATCTGGACAAATTACTAAAGGGAAGAAGTATGTGCAGCGCCCCAAGTGGAACATCCAGAGACGTCTGTGGTTCTGCCATCATGGTTTCACTCATTAACTGTTGCCATGCCACAAGGGAAGCTCGAGTCATGGGCGAGAAGGTGCCTACTAAGTCCTTGGGCAGTGCATGTGCAATCAAATATATATGTGGGCTGCATTTAGGGATAAACGACGCTTCCACCTCGCACCACAATTTGTGTTGGGCTGGCTGTAGCCAGGCTTGCAGTAAGTCGAGGAGGGCAGCAAAGTAGTAATCCTGTGGATCTGGGGCCACCAATCCTCCCACTTTCTTGTGTTTGATAAGTATGTAGCGCACATAGGTCTTTTGCCCTGCCATATAAAACTGTGCATCAAAGTGTGGAGTGTGTTGAAGAAGTGGACTGGCCGGGGTACCGGCAGAGTCCAGAAAAGGTACAGTATTTGGGTCATCATCTTGAATATTGCCAGTCTGGCTGACTAAGACAGAATGTGTCTCCGGTAGCTCTGGAGTTGTGACCGTAACCTTGACACTAGAGGCGCATAGTTGGCCTTGAAGATCTGAGATATCTTAGCCGTTAGAGTAGTGCCTAAATATGAGATCCCCATAGTGCACCACTGGAAAGGATAGCGAGACTGTAGTGTGTTTTTGGTCCGAAGGTTGACTCCCAAATCCAGAATTTGAGATTTTGATCACCTTATAATAAGACACTTCACTAAAGGTCTGGAGGACTGATGAGACTGAAGCCAGGGAGGACACAGGATTCGTGAGTAGGAGGAGCACGTCATCCGCAAACAGATTAAAAGTGTGTGTATTTTTCCCAAATTTGAACCCCGTTATGAGAAGGTGGGATCTAATAGTTTCGGCTAAGGGTTCAATGGCAAGATCAAATATTAAAGGGGATAGGGGACAGCCCTGTCTGGTTCCATTTGTAATGGAAAAGGGTGCGGAAAAGGCTTCCATGGTGAAGACCCTTGCCGAGGGATTGGAATAAAGGGCCAAGATGGCTGGCTGTATCCACTCGCTGAATCCAAATTTATGTAATACCTGCTTTAGGTAGCCCCAGTGCACCCGGTCAAACGCCTTTTCGGCATCTAGCGCCAAAAGGAGAGAAGGTACACCGGAACCCCACGCATGGTGTATAATGTTGAGAGCTCTGCGCGTGGCACTAGAGTATTCGTGTAACACTGGTAGTATTCGCTCGAGAAGCCACCTGCCCCCAGCGATTTGTTAACTGGGAGTGTTTTGATCGTCCTCAGTACTTCAGAGGGAGAAATAGGGGCATTTAGTTGTTGGAGCTGTAGGGCAGTCAAAGCAGGAAGGTTGATACAGTCGGTTGGGGAGTTGTGGCATCATCCTTAAGGTCATACAGGGCCCCATAATAAGAGCTGAACATATCGGCTATCTGCTGTGGGTGGTATACTTTGTGGTCGTCTGTAGATATCGTAGATATCGGTGCATGATCCGACCATGTAATATCGTGGATAGAAGATTTGGATACGTTAGTCAGGTTGTGCTTGTCTGCCAGGAAGGTCAATTCGGGAATACGAATTATGAGGGGCAGAAAAGAAAGTGAAATCTCGTTCAGAAGCATGCAAGCAGCTCCAGACATCGTACAAAGATTAATCGCGAAGCAACTGCTGCAGTTCCGAAGAAGATTTCCTAGGGGTATTGGAGGAATCGAGGGTGGAGTCAGGGGCCAAATTAAAGTCCCCACATATTACAGTGTGGCCTTGACGTATGGTATTCATTTTCTTAACCACCCTGCGCAAAAATCTAACCTGATGAATGTTAAAAGAGAAAAGTCGGTCTCTAGGACACATAGGACGTCCACAGACAGGGACGGTGCCTCCTTCCACATCTGGTTCCGTTTAGCCGGGTGGTTAAGCCCCTTAGCATTTAGGGAAATTATATTCACAGGCATTGTGGTTGGGGGTTAACGAAAAGCAGTATAGGCCCCATACTCACGCCCAAGCAAAAAGGAGCGTTGGTCGTCAGATTCATCACTGCTGATAGTGGTATCTCAGGCCGGGATCCTGTAGGCGCCCCTTCGTGGAATGAATTGCTCTGTCCCGCACATGGCACATAAAAAGAAAAGCAAACCAGAAGAAAAAAAAACAGGTAAACAAAACAAGGAAACAAAAAAAAAGGGTCCCTCCTGGGGACCAACTTGCAGTGACTGGCACTGATCACGGCATTGGGGGTATCACACATGGTGATTAGTGTGGCTGAGCAGGGCCAGGAGGCTTGCAAACAGCAGGTAGCAACACAGGTCAAATTTAATCAGGAACTTTCGACGTCTGGGACCCCCTCTTGTGGGTAGTTGTACGCCAATCGGAGGCCATCTTACTAGGAGACACAGCCGGGCGGGAGGCAGAATCCTGGGCAGGGGGAATCTTCCACTTCTCCAGGAGCGTCAGGCCATGCTCCAAGGAAAACAGCGTGTATGATTCTCCCTCTTTGGACACTGTGAGTTTGGCCGGATGGCCCCAGCGGTATCTGATTTGATGGTCTTGCAGTGCTCTGATGACTGGCACAAGCCGTTTCCAAAACATCATAGTATGTTGGGATAGATCCGAGTAGAATTGGAGACGCGAGTAATTTTCAGGGAGTTTGGATGGGTCTCTCACTAGCCTCAGAAAGTGGTCTTTTACATTGTAAAAGTGCACCCGCATTAGCACATCTCTAGGTAGGCGGCTTAGGCAGGCGATGTATGCGGTCTATGATCAGTTCAGTTTTAGGAATGTACGGCATGATTACATGCATGATATCTTGCACATACGCCATCAGGTCTGTCTGAGCGACCGAGTCAGGAATGCCACGTACTTTCACATTATTGCGGCGAGACCTAATCTTCCAGGTCAGCCAGTTTGGCCTTCATCCACTCATAATCATCCTCCCTGGTGTTGTGGGCATCTACCAAGTCGTTGAATGTAGTGGCAAACTCTCCCATCTTATCCTCAATATGTGACACTCTATCACCCACTTGTAAATCAGATTTGAATTGGGTGATTAGGGACTGCATATCTGAGTTTAGTGAACTCCGTAGGGACACCAGCATGCCCTTAAGTGTGGAATCTGAGACGGGTTGGTGTGATATGGGAAAGGCATCTATAGGTGCAATCAACTCCCTCATGCATCTAGGGATGCATTAAGCAGGCTTACCTCCCTCTGACCAGCTCCAGGGGATGTCACCCTCTGCCTGGACTTATCAGGGCTCCATTCTGCAGGAGTGGTGGGCTGGGATGAGCCAGAAGAGGAGTCTGATGCTTGTGTCCCCAGAGAAGCACCACCAGATGAACGCCCTGCAGATGGAGCCGCCGCAGATCAGATGTAGAGGAGCCAGCGCCATCTTGGCCGCGCCGTCGCCCTGAAGGGCCGAAGAAGTCAGTCAGCCTTTGCGGCCGTTTCCCCCTCCGTTTCTGCTGCCGTTTCATGGCCGGGGACCGAAGGAGGCAGAGGAGGGTCCGGATCGATGCGGGTAAGACCCGATAGTCGCTTCAATTAGCCTCAAGGCCCGTCGCTGCATGGAGCTCTAAACGAAAGCGTCAATGCAGCAAGCCAGCAAGCCACACCCCCCGACCTTTGGTTTTTTAACCAGGTAACAAAACACAAAGTGGAACCATTCATCATACTAACCTTCACAGTGTAGACACAACATGACTTAAAAAGGGGCAGGAAGTGAGGAAAGATCTCCTCCTGAGGGCCACTGACAGACATTCTACCTCTCCCCCCTCTATCCAAAACTAAAGGTGAGATATGGCTTGAGCTGGGCTCCAACCAGGCACATTTGGTTTCTTAACCAGGTGGCAAAACCCAAAGTGGACCCATTCATCATAGGAAGCTCCACAGTGTAGGCACAACATACATGACATCCAGGACTATCCTCTGCATGTTTTCATTTCTTTTCTAGTCCTAATTAGAGTGAAGAGTGCTTTCCACATATAAACCTGCTTTAGTTACTGGTCTGTGAAAATACACACACTAGTCAACAGCAGGTTTAGGCATTCAAGCTCAAGGTTGTTGGAAGGAGTTAAGAAAGTTTCTGAAAACCTATGATGACGGTAATTTATGATGTGCCAGGAGGTAGAGTGAGCGATGGCATTCCTTTCTCTGTTGTCTATTAAAAAGTGAAAAGAGGAGAATAAATGTATACTGGACTAGACACCCCTTTAATAACTAGACTGTGTAAATATCATGCAACAGGAAAGCAACATTATAATAGTTTATCTATAATGAGACATATTCCAAGCATTGGCTATAGGCACCAGACGTCCCTTCATAGCGAGACCTGACACAACTCTGAACCATATACAATCCCCCTCCTCCATGCGCCAACATGTCTTACAAGAATCGCAGAGCAAAACAATGAGGTGCAGAACCTGTCACACTCTGTAAACACGGCACTACATTGTACACAAATTGATAGCAGTTTGGAAATGCTGATCTTAGCAAATCATCCGGCAACATTTAAAATTCATACCTCTTGACAATCCTGTCAAGGAATCCTCGGCGAGGAAGAGAACATATTCAAAGTTTCGTAACCAAGTTTGATGTGCAAGCAAAAAATCATCTTAACTACGACAGAAGGCATAATTTATTAGAGAAGGAAGAAAGGTATGTCTCTGCCTCTTGCTCACAATATCAAATCCATAGGCAATAAAGAGAACCAGTCTTTATGCTAATTCTTTATACAATGAAAGTGAAATGTCAATTTTGTTAGGTGAAAAAAAAGAACAACCTTCTGCAGGCTAATTATATTCCTTGCAAGGATTGTAGCAAACTTCATTGTAAATTATTCCCTACTTCTTTTTTTGGAAATTTTTCAGAAAGCCCACACCAGGAAGTATCGTGATCGCACGTCAAACATGCACGCTTTGATGCGCGTTCACGATACGTGAACAAACATTGAATTTGTTTGCAGTGCCATTACTAGGTAGGCTAATTATACTACATACTAGGTAATGGCACCCCAAACACCAAGGAGCACACAGGGTTTTCCTCACGCGTTCACGCATGCAAAGAAAAAGAACGGAAACATGTAACTGAATTTGCGACATGTACTTCTTTTCCATGGTTGGCGCACACCCAGGTACCCAATGCAGATCAAGAGGAATGCGCACCAAATGCGAGAAACAGTCCTGCATATGTGCGTACATTCCTGCGATGTGCATCCTCACTATGCCCCAGTGTGAAAGGGGCCTCAGTTCTGAATGGACTCCTTACCCATCACCTGACACAGGTTAAAGCTACTTAGGGCTGCAACAACTAATCAACATAATCGATTATAATCGATTATTGAAAAACTATATAAATTACACGGATGGTAAAGGATTTAAACCTGAAATCAGTAGCAGACAGCTAAAATGGATTATTGAGCACTTCTGCCTTGCAGTACTGGGGTCCTTAGTTCAAATATTACCTAGGATACATCTGTATGAAGTATGGTGATCATACTGAAGTATATATCCATCTCCCCAGAATTGAGTATAAGGTTATCCGATCTCCGTGTCTCAACTCATCAACAACCATTTGCGCTAGGTTGTGCCACTTCTTCCTCTTTTTTGTTTCTTTGTTACATACGTCGGACAACCCGGTCCGTACCCGCTAGAAGCAGCACACCAGTGAATGCCACTCCAGCTCCCCCGGAGAGTGCTTTAACATTGGACTTTCCTTCAATTTTTTATCTGTCTGGAGTTTGCTTGTGTCGATTTTCTTTAACAAACCAAAGACAATCTAGTAGGTTAATGAGCCCTAATATGTACACATGTAAGATAAGGACCTTACATTGTATGCTCCTTGAGGGCAGGGACTGATGTGAATGTACAGTATTTGAAAGTGCTGCCTAAAAATTGTTGATGCGATATATAAATGCCTATAATAATATAAACTTAAAATATATACATGATAAGGAATCTGTCTTCACTGTCTTTTTTTACTTTTGTCCATCCGGTCCTGACATCTACATAACTGTCTCACACAGCAGAGCCAGCAGTGAACCGGCTTTTCTCTGATTCAGCTAAGAAACACAGCTAGGTCATCTCTCCACCCCCAGCCTGTGACTGGACTGGGAAGAATATACTCCTTGCCTTGCATCTATGGCAAACCTATAAAGCTGAATGGTTAAGCAAAAAAACAGATTCCCCATCCCAGCTTAAGCCTGGTAAGAAAAAAGTCAACTGCACACCTTCCCACATGGATTGCCTTGTGTTACAATAACCCCACTGGGCCTTTGTAAGAAAATTATCCTTACAAAATCACTATTCACACTCTTTTGCAAAGTGGGGAATAAAAATCATTCTCTTTATTTAACTGAAGTATCACATTTAATCAATTTTAACAAAACAATTCCATCCCAAAATTTCTACATTTTGAGTCATTTCTTAAGCAGAGAAATGCAAATTACACAATGTGCGCAATAAATACCCACACCCACCAATCAGGAGAAGGTGGGTGCTGAGGCAAGAGACAATCCAAGCCTGACTGTCTGGGTGGAGTGGGGACATTTTCTAAATAGTGAAAAATTAAACCATGTAACTATGTAGAGTATCTTAAATTTAAAAAAAAAAAACAGTATAAATCACGGGTGCATTCAATGCTGCAAGTGGACTGTTCACATATGTAAATCAAATGTTACAATATCTTCTAGCGATCAGGTCACATTGACTGGTGTAGCAAGGTAATGCTGTTTCTATGCTCATCGATGCTGTAATCATGACAGCTATCAGAGATAAGTTTCCTTTTTCTGCGTAGTGTTATATGATTGTATTATGACCACGCACAAAGGTCAGCTGACCTTCCAATTTGTGGCGCTAATATTGGCCAGCATGTTCCACAATAAATGTGTGCAGCGGAGCAGCAGTGTGTCCAAATGCCGCTATCCATAAGCAAGCTAGTCTAATGAACAAGTACTGGTGCTACAACACTGTATAAATGGATTTGGAAATCCAAGACTTCTGCCTAAAAGCTTCCTGCATCTTACAGGATGCAATCAAAGCCGGTTCACTTTTCGGTTATAATCTTTGGATAAATGTAAGAACTGAGCAATTATACAAGAATAGTGAAGGTTGCTGTTCACAGCGCACAGCTCTAGACATCTTGAGAGGGTTGTTGTATGCTTGATCTTTTAAGGCTATATGAATATGTCTATGTGCTGATTCATATTTATAAGGCAGGAAATGTCTGCATGTAACTGAGCCTCTAAGTGAATCCTTTATACAATGCATGCATTTCTTCTTAATTTGAGTGTCAAGCTGACAGATGCAGGGTTCAGTGGCATGCTTCAGTTAGACGAGTCGAAAATAATCTATTCAATAGTAACCAAAACGGGAAGGTCTGTCAGGCTGGATAATGGACTTATAAATATGATTTTTTAATCATAGGAGAGGAAGCCTTACCTGGCAAGGTACAGTGGCGGGTGTGCAGTTAAATCTATGCAAACCTAATTAAGTGACCTCAAATAAGTGTCCTTGTACAATAAAAAACAAATACTTACATGCAGTCCAGCATTGTCTACTTTTTAGCCATAGTTCTCCTTGTGCTGCTCTGCTTCCGCACTGCCCTCTTGAGCCTCCTATCATCAGGAGTTGGCTGTGTAAATGAGTAGTAGAAAACCTGCTTTTAAAAGATGGGGGTATGATGGCCGCATGGAAGCAGAGCTGCACAAGGAGAACTTTGGTTGCAAGGAGGACAACCGCAGGTGTCTCTGCCAGGTCCCTGATACCTAGATGCAAATAGTGCAATACTTCATCTAACACTGCCTCCTGTGACATCCCTGGAGCCCACAGGGGGCTGATGCTACATCATCCTCCCCTAGGTATTGAAGTGGTGGGCTGCACAAAAATTAGAGGATTTACCTTAAGGCCGTGTACACGACTATTTTTGCGTGTTGTGCACATTTTTGAAGCGCATTGCAAGCAATAGACAAATGCACGTTTAAACGCAAAAATGTGCACGAAAATGTGCCACATGCTTCTGCCACGCGTTTTCGGGCGTTCCCATTAAAGTCTATTGTGCAAAAACGTGCTTTTAACTGCCCGTGCTTTTGACTTTTCAGACTTTCGCCATTTTCCTGCTGGCATTTTTCTGCTCAGCTGTGATCAGGGGCCATTGAAAATTATGGGATTTCTTGTGTTGGGAATTTAGCAGTGCTTTTACAACTGCTCAAAAATGCCTAGGTATGAACCAGGCCTGACAAACAACAGGACATTGTCTGCAAGAAAGGGGGAGAGCTAAGCAGATGACAGGATGTTCATTCAATGGGTGAAGGTCCGCTTAAAGCAAAGCTAAGCTAACCCCTTTTGTGGCAACTGATGTCCCTATAATTAAGTAAAATAGTATTAAACTCCCAATTATTATTTAGTATATTTCCTCTATATCCAAGTTAAAGTGACATTAAAGTCACATTTTATTTTTCTCCCCGCCCTATGCTGGTGTAAGGACTTACCTTAAGTGATGCCTCTTGATCTGATCATCTTCTTCTTTACAGTAGTTTTCAGGAGTCCCACCAGTGCTGGAGCTGGTCTCTGATCCAGCGCTGATTGCTGTGTCTTCTGTGTCCCATGGTGTCTGTCCGCGTGCACGCTGCCGGGCTGCCTGCATTGACTTACCCTGTGTCTCTCCACTACTCCCGGTCGAAGATCTCTACTGCACATCCGCCCGCCCCATGATCTTCAGACGGGAGTGCGCGGCTGAGACACAGGTAAGTTTGAACCTTTTTGGTAACTTTTTTCTTTTTTTATGTTTTTGCCCATATCTACTGCTTGCTAGCAGTAGACACATGCAAAAAAACCTGAGGGTTTAATTATCCTTTAATATCTGCATATCCGCAGTGTTTTCTTTTCTACGTTTAGCCCCAAACATCTGTTTTACCATTCCCAGAAATTCCAATTGGGGAGCATACACTGCTTACATCACACACACACAAGGGCTATCAATCCAAAAGCTGGTGGTCAGAACAGTTATCTGTGTATGTGCCGGCTCTTTGCATACAACTTTATTCTCAGGAGTCTACAGGTAAGGGTGGCTCCACGGAGACCCTGAAGGCAAGGAGCAACCCTATAGATGTAAAGAGGGCATTAAGGATAAAATGAAACAGCAATTTAGCAAGTATGTATATATCTTAAAAAGTATATCTTAAAAACGCATTCAAGTACCTTAACTATTAGCAAAGATGTATCTTATTTGTGTATCACTCGGCTGTAGATTCTCAAATCATCTCTAAATTAGTGCTGACACTGTCCTTCCTTCTGGAGGGTGGCTACCTTTGTTCTCTATGGTCCCTGTGTGTGTTCAAACTCAATACAAATAGGAAGCTAAACATGAGATTGTAGTCCATCACGGGAGCGAGCTTGGATCGGTGGCTACTTTATAACACACACAGGGGCCATGGGTAACAAAAGTAGCCACCCTCCAGTAGGAAGGACAGTGTTATCACCAATTCAGAGATGATTTGAGGAATTACAGCTGAGTGATACACAAATAAAATACATTTTTGTTCATAGTTAAGGTGATTGAATGCATTCTTAAGATTTAACTCCTGAGTTTAGTGTGACTTTAAAGACCCTACTACTTGCTTAGCTTACTCTTCCTCCCTATTATAATTTCAGCCTCTCTGTAAGAGCAAAGCAATAATCATTTTCAAACAAAACTGACCCCAACATGTTTCACCACAGCAATATCTTCCTCAGGGTTCTACTGTTTTATCTAGCAGTGGCTAATCTAATTAAATTAACAAAGGAGAGTTGCACTATTCTTATAATTGTGGACTTCAGCTGCGCTTTGCTCCACTTTGACCATAATGGAATTTGTTAATTTCTCTATATGCTGGTGCATTTGGTGCAATTATGATTGCATTATTCCTAGAATTATTTACGTACTGTATAATGCTTATCCTATCATACCAGTATTTACTGTAAGTATATTTAAACCTAATAACTAATATCCCATAAAAGTGTTCACAATACTAACAGGTGCACTGTGCATGCATTAGTGTTTTGAGGTACTATTTCTTTTGAAGCCCAATGCACCTCCAGAACACATGTGTGTTGTAGTGCACTGTAAAAATCAAGCAGGATGTTTGTTCATACACTGAGGTACAGTACAGCACATTCATTTTGAATTGGCTGGCTAACGGCATGCACAGCAATGCACATCATTACCTGGAAACCCATTTGCGTTGCAATGCGTTGTGTTCAGGTGTAAATGGAGTCTTAGTCTTTGCAATTGCCACACCATACAACCAAGTAATGACTATACAGTCAGGGGAGGAGAACCCTTGTATTTAGATGCTATGAAGCTTCCTGTGTCACAGTCCCTTCTTTATTTAGCTCATTGGTTTACAAATGACAATATCCCTTTGATAAAGTCTTTTCTGCGCTATACTCCTCTGTTAAACCTGTCTAAAAATCTTCCTCAGCAGACTCAAGCTTAAAAAGACAATGCAATAATCCATGACAGATGACCAGTTGTACTATGAAACCTTCATCTACAGTCTCTGAGCATCCTGTTCTGTGGTCAGAGCAACTGTCACCTATACCAGTGTCTAAAGATGTTGCAGTCTACGGAGAAGGAAGCTAGAGCCTCCTCTATCCATGATATTCATAGTGCTGGTGTTCCTTCTCTTAGCCTGGTTCCTGGTGTGCAGAGTATTTTGGGAACATAGCAAAGATTTCAAATAACCATAGTAACAATTAAAAAAATATATATGATTTTAATTAAATGTATAATGAACTTCTTTAATTTGCTGCATTTTGGTGTGTTAAATATACAATTTTGTTATTTCTGTTCAATAAGTTCCAGTGATGCAGCATTCGTATCGCCTGACTCCCAGGACATGCAGTTCTGGGCAGGTGATTTTTTTCTCTACATTAAACTCTGCTTTGGCCAAGCAGGGCTAAATGTAGAGTGGGGGAGCCGGCGCTCGAATTCTACAAGTGATCTGGGCGGCTATACAGCCGTCCAGATTACTTGTAGCAGCCTGCTTGTCCACCCCCTGCTCATCTCCTCGCCGTGGTTTTCAGGGTCCCCCACTCTTCCGGGGGACCTGGGCCCATGGCAAATGACTTCAGGATGGAGAGCGGGAAACAGACCGCAGAATGTCCGTTCTCCGATCTGCTCTGTGTGATCAGTGAGACAGGAGCTGTACTTGAGCAAAATGCTGCTGATCTTCTGTATTGGAGTCTAAAAGGGGGACATCTAGTCTAATTATAGAGGCATCTGGGGTTTAATAGACCCCAGATGTCTCCATAAAAAAAAAAAACCTGTCACTTCCAATCACTATAACCTAGGGGTTGTTACCCCCTGTGTGATAGCAATAAAGATACGTGAAAACAAATGTAAAAAGTAATAAAAAAGTAAAAAATAATAAAATAAATAAAAATGTAAAAAAAAAATTAAACCAACCTCGCCATCTGCATGTGAATAAATGCACGCGTAGGGCATTGTGTGTGTGCCGTGAGTGTTGCCCCATTCCACTGTGTGCCGTATTGTGGTAGCCAGGCAGCAGCTCTCTTTCACAAGTAAATTCTGGTCACCTCTTTTTACCTTTACCTTTTAGCACATGACATATAGGTAAAGGACATATCCCTGCCCTTACCCAATTACATGGTCCACAAAGAATAAATAGGCAAACAATTATTGGTTAAACCCACAATAGTTTTCTTTGCTCCACTATACTTTCTTTATACTGTTTTTTGAAAATAGCAATTGCAATCATTTAGAGGTTGGATGAAAGGTTTAGTGTACTTTAAGACTTTTGGTAAACAGTCCAATTATTATAGAGACCCAAAGCTTAGACCAAAAAGAGGGGCAACTCATAAAAAAGAAGGTACATGTGGTTTTTGTTCTGTAAGAGGAAAAATAGGTAGCTACGCTGCTCCTTCATAGATATAGTATGGTGAGTGAGGGTTGTCACCCTAGGACAGGTAGTGTGTTACAGACTGGATCACCATGTGAAAATAAAGGAAAAAAATAAGGCAGCCACCACAGCTAAGGACTGGTTAGGTGTAAAATATTAGATTTTCATTTTTGGATCTAGATATGATTTAAGGCAGGTTTTATTTATTTTTTAAGTGGCATGCTTCCTGTAATATATTTCCAGCTCAACTCACCCTTTGTAAACTCACAGACACAAAGGAAAGCTACAGTGCCAAGCCTAGAAATGTTGGCCGATAGGCTGCAAGTTGTAAGAGCCATGTTGTGTTATATATTTGGCCTTTGGCAGGACAGGCTGAGGAACATGCTTCAAGTGCCAATACTCCGGACCCCACACTCTACAATTAAAAAAAAAAAAAACTCTCTCTGCTCTCCCGCTGCTGAATTCAGTCATGTTTGCTGTTATCTCTGGCCAGGGTTGTTCATGGACTTCCCAGTTGTAGCAGATTATCCCCTGCTATTCAGAAGCTGGGCCACTGGACGTCTGCCAGGCTCTCACTGACTCAGGTTATGTCAGTCAGTGCGTATCAGAGGCCAACAGCCCAGCAGGAAGGATGGGGAAGGAATGGACGGGGGGAAGTTCAGGGAAAGTCAGACTATATGTAATTTTATGCTGAGAGTGGAGATTCCTCTGTACTTTATTTGTCTCCGCATCCACAGCCGGTATATAAGTATAGGAGTGTGTATGACAGGTTAATGTCTCGTTCTACGCACATTTCATTGTGAAAATAGCTAAAAATATGATATTTGTGGTGAATATGTTATTCCCTTACATGTGTAACAATGGAATGCTGCCAAGATCAACCTCCTCACACAACAAGGGAATGCAGATGCTGTTCATCACTTACTGTCCCAGTCTCTCCTCATTAACCTGTGTATTAATACTGCTGACTTGGCATGCAGGATATGAAAAATGCTAATAACAAGGTCCTACGGGGACACAGTTGTTAGCTTTATGAAAGAATGGACAGAGGAAAAAAAGAGGCTGAGGAGGGGCACATGAGCAGACATGCCTAAAGTCTTGGCAGAAGAAAAACCTCCATTATACTGTCAAGACTACCTTCCCCTTTGGGCACCTTTGTTGAGGGTCCAGTGACCAGTAGAGATTGTTGACTGTTTAAAGGTTATTGAATTTGTGCTTTGCTGATGCCAGTGAAGGGAACAGCTGCAGTGAACGTGGTAGTGAACCTGGCAAAAAGCAGAAGAAATTTGGCAGCTGCACAAGGCAATTTAGGTGCCTTGTGAATTGCAGACAAAGATAAGCCAAAATAAATGGGTGTTTATGTTGGACCAGCTGTATAACTAGTGTCAATGGACAACAAACAGAAGCTAGAGCGGACTTCAGACAGGGAGTAGAAACTGGAAAAGTCAGCTGGCTGATGGTCAGAAAAGGTACAGGCATATTGATCTTAAGCAGAGTCTAGGCTCTGGACAGGTAGACAGAGCAATGGCTGACAAAAGCAAATAAACAAGGACGATGTGTAGAATAAGCACAGACACACTTAGAACAAGTACAGTCTATGAAATTTGCAGGAGTAATCAAAGTAATAAACAGAGAGAACTCAGACAGACCTGAATCCGTTGCATAATCAGTCTAACCCGATGATCAAGTACAGGTTGGATTTCCTGCAGTCTACTTAAGCTTTTATGTTTAGGGCAGATGTGTGCTGCAGAGACCTGGGCCATGGTGCCGAGTAACACCTATCACATGTTGAAGGTGTGAAGATGATTCTTACAATGTCAGCTGTTGGAACCAAATTATAATTAGAAGATGCGTGTGGCAGGGGCACCTCACTTAGCAAATAACCAGCATTCAGTCAAGCTAGCCAGCACTGAAAAACTTTTTAAACTGTTTCTAGGATTTAATTATGATTAAAATCAAAGTCTCTGTAGCATACATTTGCAAATATATCTGAAGCTGATGATCCTTTATTATCCAATCACAGGCTGGGAGCAGGGAGGCGACCAATTTGTATTACTAAACTACAGCAGAGAAAAATGAGGTCACCGACCTGGCTGTGATTTCTGGCTGCTTACACAAAGCTCAGGACTGGAAGGACAAAATTACAAATCATTTGGCAACTAAAACATCTCCCGTGTATGTATTTTAGCTGTGTGTTTAGCTGTTTGCTTAGAATTGACCTGTAAGGGCTCATGTTAGGGATTACGTTAAGTGTGCATGGCTCATTGTAGGGGTTTAGGCTAAGTCTTAGGGTGAAGGTTAGAAGAGTTTAAGGTCAGGGGCTAAGTGTTAGAGGGGTGGTCGAGAGTTAAGGGCTCATTTTAGGTTAAAGAGTATTTTAATAAAATATTTGCAAAGCTATGCACCCAGTGAAACTGAATGTCCATTTGTGAACATGTGTGCACAGGCACAGGTATGAAATGTCAGTGCCAGCCCAATGGCTGAAGAGGATGCTCGGGAACACGGAAGTGGGGGTGATGGGGGAACGAACGTGGGAACAAAGATATATCGGACAGTGCTAGATAGAGAAGGGAGGGCACACTTGTAAGGTAAGGCAAAAACACACCCTTCTCACAGCGGTTTACTACCGCGTTATGGTATTCCATCTTCTGATCGAATGTTGTTAGGCTATCGTTTTAGGCTATTTTCTCTTCTGATCGAATGTTCTTATGCTATTTTCTTTTAGGAATGAATGTTCTTGGGGTATTAGGGAATATTACATTGGTCCTAAGAAGTACAACCTACCGTAAATATCAGGAAATAACATATTAAAAATATCTTCATGGGTATTATTTGGGACTTTTGTTGAACACAGATAGATGCGCACAGCTAGTTATTTATAAATAGACCCCTTAGTGTTAAATGTACAGTTAGGGCTTTAGGCTGCAGCTGGGGATTCCTGCGACAAAAACCTATAGTTTCTTGCTGCAGGAATCCCAGGTGAGTCTGCATAGATGTGTTCAAGTAAATGGCAGACTGACAGAGGATGGATCTGTAATCTGTAATTGTTCGTGGAACCATTACCTGCGGTTTGGGATAGATAACTGTCCCTGGATGCAGACAGATTGCCGACAAGGACAATCATTTATCCTGAACTGCAGGTAATTGTTCCATGAATGATTACATTCGGACTACCGCTGACAGATGGGGCTGCTTTCAGTCTGTCATTAACTTTCAGGGGCACAGCGGCCACATATGGACACACCTGGGATGCCTACTACAAGAACCCATAGGTCCTTGCTGCAGGAATCCCCATCCCCAGCCTAAAGCCCCGTGCTAATATAGCCTGGAGCTGTTCACGTGTCGCATTTGTGCGTGTTTGCATGCACTATTGTTTGCGATCACACCGCACCGTGGGCATTGCTGTGCCATGCGATTCAGTGCAGGGGATCACACTGTTGTCCGGGAGGTGTGCCATTGACTTTAATGGCACCCCCACACCCCTTTCCACCCCAGAACATGGGAGGTTTGAATTATGCGATCCAGTGCCTTTCAGCCACTAACCGTGCTGGAACGCACTGGATATGGTGTGAACAAGCCCTTAGCGCATGGGACAAACAAACGTTTGGGGTGCTATTAGCAAGTGATGGCATTGCAAGTGCATTTCTGCCATGTTTCGTGAACACGAGTCAAGCATGCTCTTTGAAGCGCATTTAACATACATCCACAGAACGCAAAGGTGTGAATGGGGACTTCAGGTGCTTTAGGATTTTCTCTTGCTGTCAGTGGACAGAACATAACACATTCCCAGGCTGGGTCCTATGGTCACCCTATCCTTTGCCTCAATCTTATCAAGTCCACTGATCGCCACTGTTAACATTACTGTGACATTTAGTTCATATAACTAGCCTCAGGCATTTATGATACTTAGTTCATATAATTGAATGTAGCCTAAGGGTGCTTTATGATTTTCCCTTGTTCTCAGTGGACAGAACATCACACATTCCCAGGCTGGGCCCTATGGTCACCCTATCCTTTGCTCCCATCTTACCAAGCCCACTCATCGCCACTGTTAACATTCCTGTGTCATTTAGTTCATATAATTGATTGCAAACGACTCCAGAAGAGAAACTATTATTCAGCCCTAAATAAAGAACTTCACAAGACATTATTCTCTTCTGCTGCTGTTTGAACTACTCAACCGTGACTCCAAAGCAGACTATATTTTGACTTGGCAAATACTTGTAAGTAGTTTTCAAGTTGGCAGTTTTCAAATCAGTTTCCTTTTGTGCTGTTTTTTCCTGCCAAGAACACAGAATAATATTTTCTCTTTTCTAAATATTTTTTTCTCTTGGTTAGATGATGAACACTTTGAAAAGTTATGGTTTTTATGGACGTTCAAAGTTCAGTAAAACAAATTGTTCATTTCTAACAGATAACACAACAGCTCGTGCATGCGTTGTCCTTCCAGGGCAGACTAATGTGTTTATGAGCGACTCTCTGCCCTTTAAAAGGATTTTCCACTTTAATGGAAAAACGAACGCTTTCATCTATATTGTATATTTTCACGGAGTACACAGTGGACTATTATTGTGACCTCTACCTGAAAGTAATACTGTGTTTTTCATGTTTTTACATGCTTGCAGTTACAGATTTTAATGACTGTATCTCATAAACATGTCCCATAATGTGTATATTGGGCTGTGTTTTTTTCATCTCTGCCGCTGAGACAACAGTATCACCTAGACATCGTAGTGTTTGGGAGCAGACTGAGCAGACAGACATAAAGCAGAAATATAGTCAAAGCAGAAATGCGGAAAATGAAAAGGATCAGGAAAATCAAGGGCTTATTGAGGTTCACTTGAAGAATTTTCTCCACTGAGGTAAAGGAGAACTATGAGATGAGTGCTTTTCACTCACCTCATAGTTCTAGCCGACCTGTGACAATGAGACTGTCACAGGTCGGCTCAGTAGATCGGGAGGTGAGCGAACATATACCGGCGTTCGCTCACCTCTCGATCCTGTCACGGCTCTCTGCCGTGACAGGGGAGGGGATGGATTCCCCCCTCCCCGCTCCGATCTGCCAGCGCTGACTGGCGGAACGGATGGGGGAGGGGGCGGGTACAGCTGGGTACAAGGGCCATTAAACTAAAATATATAACTTTTTTGTTCTTGGGAGTGGATACACTTTAAATAAGCCGAGTTGTGACTGAGGTTCTTGAAATATCTTTTGTTCTGACACAAAAATGATTACAAACTCATGTACAAATCTGATTTTACATGAACCCATTTATGAAAATGATGTAACACATTTAGCAGTGATGTATATATTTTATACTGTGTATATACTGTACATAATTAACCACTTGCCGTCTGCTTGCTGTAAATACACAGGCGGATGGCAGACTTTTACGCGCGGGCGAACATACAGCTATGTGATTTCTTTTTCCACTCGCGTGCACCCTCTAGCGCGCGCACGAGCAGAACCCTGCAAAACTATTTTAACAGCCGGTACCGGCTGTGACATACAAGCGTTCTGACTCTATAGCGGTCTGATCACTTGTATGATGAGAAACTGCAGCTGCCCCCCCCCCCCCCC
>NW_017306462.1:37613-74684 GCF_000935625.1 Nanorana parkeri
CCCCCCCCCCCCCCCTGCTGGCACAGCGGCTGTTTCCAGTGATAACAGAGGAGAGATCAGCATTTGCCAAATGCTGAACTCTCCTCCTCTCTCTAAAGGTGCCTTTAGCTGTCCTTTCTCTGGCTGCCATAGCCAGAGAAGAAGCTGGTGAAGCAGATCTCTGCTTTATCAGCTTTGGGGTCCCCAGGTGACCCCCTAATGTCTCCATAAAAAGTACCTGTCATTACCTTGTTAGCCCCCTATGTGATAGTAAAAAAGTTAACTGTAAAAATCAAAAAGAAAATATATATAAAAAAAGTAAAAATGCACAAAAAATATTCAAGTCCCCCGACCCCGCATGCACCCACATATAAACGTAAATACGTGTTGGATGCACCTACGGGCATAACAACGGCAAAACAAAGATTACGCCACACATGTTACATGTCACCGCAAATGTCAGAGTGCGAGCAATAATTCTAGGGCCATCAATCACTGATAACACTAACATGATGAGCGGTTAAAGCCTTTAAAGTGTCACCTATGGCCAATTTTAGGTATTGTAGTTTTTTTGCGATTTCGCAATTTACCTGAATTGAATACAGTAAAAAGCTGTTGTGCGCATCAGGCCGATGACATTAAATTGTGTTGTAAATAACCCCAGGTGTATAGGTTAATCCTCCTTTTAGCAGCAGTAACATGGAGGCCTGGATTTCATTGACGGGTATTTGGGTTACTAATGCAGCTGTTTAAAGTGTTTGATTTGGCCGGAGAACAGAAACAGCACTACATACCAATTTCATGAGCGACGGTGAAAGCTGCGTGGAGGCCGTCATCTTCAATTACCGCACAGCTGCGCTCCGGCGAGCATACAGTCCCCACGTCTGCCATTCCCAGGGTATCACATGAATGGTGCCCACATAAATCCTAGCCGGGAGAGAAGAAAAAAAAGGGGAAAAAACTAAGTCAGGCAGATGTTGTGTACATACACCGACGAGGAGGAACAACATGCTGTCAGCCACTTGCACAGAGGAATCTGCTGGCTCTTGGATGCCAGGCTGGCAGGAGAGTCGGGGATTACACACATCACCTGTCTATGTGAAAACACTTCCTTGCCAAGTGAAGTTCAGATTTCCTTGTTATTCTGAATGGAGCTCAATGAAAAGTAACTGCAAGTGAACTCTGTTGATCAGTTCACTAGACACAACTTGAGTGTCTGAGATATTTATAAAATAAAGGCTGGAGTTTTGTTTCACCTTTTTTCGCTTTTGTATGTAGTTTTTCCTCCTGACATCATACAGTAATTGCATTTAAAGTCTAAATCAGCCAAATACATACCAGGTGCATAAAAATAATCGTACATCTTGTCTTCTTTTGGAAGCAGCAGCACCTGAGTAGAAAAGCCTGTCCCCTACCCAGCAGGCTGCATAGAAGGTCTCTTGCTGCCTGTGTGGAATCAGTGGTCTCTCTGCCGAGGTCCAACACACCTCTAGCTGTGTCAGAGCCAAAGCTCTCCAATTGGCAAGGAGCGTGAGGTCTGCTGATTGCAGAGGGTGTGTTGGACCTCTGCAGAGAGACCACTGCTTCCATAAAGAGAGCCTTTCCTGCAGCAAGCAGGCTTTTCTGCTCAGGCTGTGACTGCCTTCTGAAGAAAATGGCTGTAAGGCTTGTTTTGATATACCTGGAATTAAGTTAGCTTGTTTCAAATGAAGGTTTAGTTTAAGAGTTCCTGTAGGCAAGCAAAAAACAACATGTAGTAACATATTGTATGTGCAATAAGAATGTACACACTGTAAATGGTTGTGTAATAGGTTAGTGGTACATACATACATACATACATACATACATACATACATACAGGTAATACATTAATAGATAAAATAATAGCTATACATCTGTATATGATTTTTTTCTGATTCAATAAATGTTTTCGCTTTTAAACTTGTGTGGGGATATACAAAAGGACAAAGCTGTACAGATCACATGCATGACAAAAGTAGTCAAACTCTTCAACAATCGAGTGGAATTAGAAAAACAACCTAATTAGCATCTGTAGAGAATTTCATACATAGGGCTCGAAAAATGCACTCGTCCACTCGTCTGTGACGAGTGGACGCCAGTGCTGGACGAGTAGCTTCCCGACCGGCTGTTGTAATTAAACGGCAGGCCGGGAGCTTTACATTCATTTTAACTCCTTTACGCCGCCCGCGGCGAACCGAGGAGCAGGAGAGCTGCCGCCGGCCAGTGGACTGCATTACCCAGCAGTCACCCTGGCGCAACGGAGGTGTGGCCGTGAGGAGACGGAAGGGGCTTCCGACGTCCAGAGAACACAGGTCATGCTGACTGGTGAAATTTTTGACTGACTGGTGAGACACCGTCAAATTTTTCAAGCCCTGTTCATACATATATTACAGTATCAAAATAAATCCCAAGTGGTATTATATTGCAATTTATGGACATTGGTAATTATCTGTTGAGCTATTCAAGAGGGTATACTGTGCTGTGTATTTATAGACAAGAGGATATACTGTGCTGTGTATTTATAGACAAGAGGATATACTGTGGGGTGTATTTATAGACAAGAGGGTATACTGTGCTGTGTATTTACAGACAAGAGGGTATACTGTGCTGTGTATTTACAGACAAGAGGGTATACTGTGCTGTGTATTTACAGACAAGATGATATACTGTGCTGTGTATTTACAGACAAGAAGATATACTGTGCTGTGTATTTACAGACAAGAGGATATACTGTGCTGTGTATTTACAGACAAGATGATATACTGTGGGGTGTATTTATAGACAAGAGGATATACTGTGCAGTGTATTTTTTTTATATCCAGTATATCCGGGTTATATATATATATATATATATAACATTTGTTTTCTTCCCATTCACACAGCACAGATGTACCTGCAATTTTGCAGGACAAAGGAGTGAATTGTTTATAAATACACTCCTTTGTATTGCATCTGTGGATATAAACCTAATCACAAAAATCTGATATTAGCCTTAAAATATGAAAAACATTTCAATTGTCGTCAATATTTGAATATCTGCAGCTTCAATAAAAATAATACCTGCCATATAGGTCCTTGTTCAGACACTTCCAGTAAAGAGTGACAATGCTCTGTCCCTGTCTCCCAGTTGTTCTCCTGCTTTGTCACCCGGTGATGTGGACGTTTCTGATTAATACTACAAGTGGGTATTTTAAAGGCAGGCATGGTTCGAAGTTGTCACTATCAGGAGACCCACCATGAGAAAAGCCATACAGTCAACACTGCAATGAGTGTAGACAGGATGCAGAAGCAAAGAGGCCACAGGAGATCAGCAACACTGGAATGCAACACAGGATGAAAAACGGAAAAGCAGTATGTATTTTATTTAATAAGAATAGCTTGTTGTTCATACACAATACTTTAGAGAACTAAATCTCATATATTTAGGGTTTACGTGTGCTTTAACTGTGTGCATTTAAGCACTTCAGGTGGGAGGCCGTTTTAAAACATCCGCCCTCTGAAGTGGTTATACCAAAAACATGGCTGCAGATGCAGCCATGTTCTTGGCACCGTTGTAAACAGCCGGCAATGGCTGATCAGGAACAAGCGATCCGCCAGATCCGCTGTAGAGCCGCTGGATCGTTTGTACCAAGCGGCGGAGTGTGACCTCCCACCCCCCTCGGCTGCTGTAGTCTACCCCAGGCTCCACTGCATTGACCGGAGCGTGATCAGCAATCTTCTAGCCACTGATCTCTCCTCCGATCACTGGACCCGGAAGTGATGTTTATTACATTACTTCCGGTTTCACTGTTTACATTCTACAGCTCCTAGATCTCTGCTTCCTCAGCTACTTTGAGGTCCCTAGGTGACATTAGGGGTCTGAAACGTTGGGCGGGCCAATGTGTGCAAACGAAAATTGCATCACACATGTTAATTATTGCTGCGAACGCCAGAGTAAGAGTAATAATTCTGGAGCCATCAATCGCTGTTAACACTAAACTGATGAGCAGTAAAAGTTTTTAAAAGCGTCGCATATGGGACATTTTTGTGTATTGCAGTTTTTTGCATTTTCACGAGCTCACACAATTTTAAGGCTTGACATCAATGGTATCAATTTACCTGACATGACCCAATCTTTTATATTTTACCAAAAAATTGGGTATTATATTCTGTTTCTGTGCACTAAATTTAATTTGTGTATTTTATGCTGAAAATACTGGTTAAAACATTTGCGCAAATACCGTGCGACATAAAAAATTGCAACTAGCATTTTTTTTATTCTACAGGGCCTCTGCTTTTAGAAAATACATAATTGTTTGGGGGTTTAAGCTGTTTTCTAGCCAAAAATTCAGATGTTATCATGTGTGTGCAAATAGTAGGGAATTGCTCCGGACAGCAAGTAGTTAAAGTAGATGAAAGGCCTAATCCAGGGCAGGGGTAGACAAATGAATATGGAATTTAGGAGCCAGTCTGTACAATACAGGAGCCATCTCCATTGATAACAACAAGAGAAAACCGAAAAATTAGGTGTCGGCTGTAACTTTTAAGGAGCATTGGCTACCTGGCTCCTGGGATTCGTTAAGCACTGATCTAATAAATATTTTGTTTGCTAAAGCACTGTGTATCCATCAACAACTGCCATTTCTTTTTTGTATTTAATACAGTTTTCACCGTTGTTGTATAGCAGCACTGTAGCCTCTTTGCTAGCCCGAATTTATCCAAAATTAAAAAAAAGGTTTTTGTTGGAGTTGAGCTTTAAATCAAAAAGCTATACAAGTCCCCTAGTGGCATTTTCTGGACCTTTTGGGATGGGTCAGGTTGGAGGGTCTATAGAAGGAGAGCTGACGGTGTGAAAGAGGGAACGTTGTGCGGAAATCTCCCATCTGCACTCCCAAGAAATTCAAAGCCAGTAGTTTATTTGGTTCATTGGTGATCACCCATACCTGAAATGTCCCTTTTCAACTGATCCTTTCTGATATACAGGTGTCAACATACAATGCTCACTTCTGGTCTTTCAAAGGTGACGTCTGCATGGAAGAGATACTTAAAATGACTTAATTCTACAGGAATATTACCAGGAATGACCCTTCGGTATAACCACATTCTCCTTTTAAGAAGCAATTAGATAGATGGTGGCTAT
Source organism: Nanorana parkeri (assembly GCF_000935625.1). NCBI lineage: Eukaryota > Metazoa > Chordata > Amphibia > Anura > Dicroglossidae > Nanorana > Nanorana parkeri. The sequence continues at coordinate 42,733 of NW_017306462.1, forward strand.
ACAATCTTCTCAGGGTCATCAGCAGCTGATGTCAGTATGTGATGGAACTTGAGAAGATATTTTCATTTCAGTGTAAATGCGGATGAGCATTCCTGAACAGGATTTTGTTCCCTCCATTTGATCAATCTAGGCCACGCTTCCTTTGATTTCTTACTACAGACCTGAGCTAAACCTAAAATAATAATCTGATAGGGGAAGAGGAAAAGTATGCAAGACTGAAAGGTGAATTTGGGTGAGGATATTATTATAACCAGACAAATGTTCTCAGCTGCTCACAGAATGATGGGCTTTTTAGGAAAAAATAGTAATGTTTGTGGTTTGTGCTTCCTTTAACTCAATTCCAGTTTATGAACTTCATTGGGAACCACCGTTGACACAACTTGACAGTAATCAGTGATGAATCACAGAAGGAAAGGTATTTAAAGGTATGAGGCCATAGGAGAACAGAATACAGGAGTTTGATTTGATTTAAGGGGACATTGTTGGTTGCATTCATTCCTAAATTGAATCTGAAGATTTAGTAAAATAGCTGGAGTAGATACATTCCTTCATTTCAGTCATTGTCTGCAGTTACATACAGATGAAGACAAGCTGAAGGTCAGCAATGCAATGTGGCAAAGTGTGGAGTAGAAGAATCACTGCTGCAAAGAAGATGTGGAAGAGGAAGGAGGGCAACCTCTGCTACTGAAGGCAAGTAAAGAAGCGTAAAGATTTCTATCCATAGTAGGCAGCCCCTTTGTCCATTTTCTTTTTCTAGGCTAACTTGGGTGTTGCTCTCAGTACCCTGCTAGTGCTGCTATCAGCCCTTGGGGCTCCTCTCTATGCCCCTGATCTTCAGCCGGCTGTCAGGTAAGACCTCAACTTCTTCAAACACATCCTAACCCTCTCCTTTTCTGTTTCTATGCATAGTCACACAGACCCTTTGTCCATTTTTCTACTTTGTGTCTAACTTTAGTATTGCTCTCAACCCTTGGAGATTCTTCCTATGCACCTGACCTTCAGCTGTCAGTCAGGTAAGACTCATCTCTTCAACCTCACATTCAAACTCTCTCCTGTCCCACTTCTACCCATATTCACACCGACCCTTTGTCTGTTTTTCCTCTCTGGATCTAACTTTAGTGTTGCTCTCAGCACCTTCCTACTAAATTCCGCCCAACTGAAGAATTGCTGCAATTTTATATACCATATCTGCTAAGCATGAAAGAAAACCTGAATAAAATGGAACTCACAGAGGCTTTTTGACTGCTATTTTGCTATGCAAAGTGCGTCTCACCATCCCTTGTAACATCTGAATGTAGACCAAGAGATTACAAGGCTGAAAACCCTTATGTTACTGAAATTCCATACAAACAGCTCAACATTTAATCATCCTTGGTATGACTGACATAGGTGAGTGGCTGGTTAGCCAAATTTTAGCTTTTTTTTGCCTGTTAGCCGTATGATTGGGAGACCAGGATACATTTATAAACACATTGAGGATTCACAGTTTATGAATATTCTGGATATATTCTTAAAGGAAGAACTATTCACCCAGACATACTTAAATAGAAGGTTGAATGGGGAACTACATATGACAGTCTATAGTTAACCTAAAGCAACACTGTCTGGAATACAGCTGTGAACATCACAAACGATTACAGTGACTGTGGTCATTCTGGGACAAATCAGTCACATGATTTAGCCACCGTCTGTGTGTTGTCATCAGTGGTTTTCTGTGAACTCTACCCTCAACATCTCAGCAGAAAGTTACATCCTGTGGTAAAGCCACCCAGATAGATGATTTTGGCTTTGGCCTAGTAAATCCTGAATTGTATGGTTTACACATCATCAGCCCAGTGCAGCCTTTGTCACACTATAGATACTTATAGATATTTCTTATCCAAGCTTACTTCTACAATATATACAGTAATACGAACATATCTCTCTAAGCATCTACAAAACTAATAGGGTTATTCACTCAGCTCCCGAAGGCAGCCGAGTGAATAACCGAGCCGAAGTGAAGTGAGCCGAACGCTGTTCGGCTATTCACTTTGGCTCAGTACGGCTGATTTCAGCCGTACATCGGCTGATTTCAGCTGTACATCGGCTGACAACAGCCGTATATCCGCTGCACTTCGGTCAGGCGAACATGTTCGGCTGAGCCATAGTGCAAAAGGACTTCGACTCAGCTGATCCAACATCTGGGTCGGCTGAGCCCGAAGCTCCAGCAGCTCACTCGCTGCTGTTCGCCCATATGCCGAACAGCAGTGAATGAATAGCCAAATAGCCGAATGCAGCATTCGGCTCGGCTATTCTGCTCGGTACCTCCGTGGTACCAAGCAGAATAGAAAATCAATGAAAAAAGTAAAAAAAAAAAGATTTTTTAAATGTAAATAAATATTACATTTAAAAAAATAAATAAAGATAAAAAACAAAACAATTGGACGGAGCTAACAGTGATAGCTAGCTCCACCCAACTGTTTCCTATTGGCCGGCACCTGCTAGAATCTTCTAGCAAGTCCCGGCCAATGAATAACAACTGGGTGAAGCCATCCATGACGCCACGGCCGGCTCCGCCCAGTTGTTATTGTTTAATGACAGTTCAGCATCCCCAGGTCATTTGGGGATGCTGATCTGTCATTACAACTGGGCGGAGGCAGCCGTGAGATCAGAGCTGGCTCCGCCCAGCTGTCATTTTCGGGCCAAAAGGCCGGCGAACGGCTGGCTGACACTTCGGGTGAATAGCCCGTGCAGCAGCCCTTCGGGTCGACTGAACCGAAGGGCTCCCACAACCGAAGCTAGCCGAAGGATCAGCCATAGCTACGGCTGGATCCTTCGGCAGCTTTGTGAATAGACCCCTAAATTTAGGTGGAATCCCAGGTAAAATGGCCCCTCTTCAAGTCAAGGTTTGCAAAGAAAGCAGAGCGACAAATGTCTCCGATCCAAAGCTGACTCCTCTCTGCTTGCAGGCACTTCCGATCCAGCGGTGTCTGCATGCGGGTGCACGCGTTCGTAGACTTACCTTACGTCTCTGCTCATCTCCCGTCCGAGAATCCGAAGTGCGCATTCGCCCGACCCAAGATGCTTTGCGGCCGCCGAAGCAGTTTCGTTTTCTCGGACGGGAGCGCGCAGCAAAAACAAGGTAAGTGTAAACCGCTGTTAAAGCGTTCTTTAAAAAAACGTTTTGCCTATATCTACTGCTTGATAGCAGTAGATATAGGCAAAAAAAAAAAAACGGAGGCTTTAGAACCCCTTTAATTTTCATTTGATGATCCTAAGTGGCTACACTAATTTCTCCTACTAATTTGTATCTATAGAGAGACCCCAGGCTGGACATCAGACAAATCTGCCTTTGTTCATCTCCATTACACTGGCGATGATTGGATAAGTAGTTTACAGAGCAAAGATGACATTGTTTTGCTTTCAGTTCAGGACAACATTTCTTGTGTGTGCCTGTCGCCCCCTTATGGCCGGAGCATTCCAGGGTACACGGTTCCACATGTCCGGCATCGCACCCAACTGAGTGAAATCACTGGTTGCCAGAAGCTGAGTGGGACGCTCTGGCTGGTGTCCCGCCCAGCTTCTGGCAACCAGTGACATCGGTGAGCTAGGCGATGGTAATGTGCTAGCCCTGCCATATCACCTGACAACGCCTCCTCCTAGGAAAGAGCACCACCAGCATACATACACACACGGCCTCAGGTGGCAAAAAGTGTAGAGCTGGCCCTGGAGGTAAGTATAACTCCGTGCTAGCCTATCACATAGACAAAATTAGCATATATCCTTCATTAGCTGGGCGGAGTGGTAAAGGAAATTGTAACTGCCCCGAATTAATGCTTAGTGCTGCTCTCTATGGTACTGTCCAATAAGTACCTTATAGTAAATACAGCTATATACATACCCTTAAAATTTTGCCACCCCAGACCGTGCCAAAATGGCAAGTCCACATCTGCACAAAAGTTTGAAGAAAATGTATCTTGACACATAAAAGTAGAAAAGGTATAAGATTATAAACTCTTAACGTCAGGCGCTAGACGTATGCCAGGTGGACAGACATGTTTCAACTTCCCTGAGGAAAAACACGCAAGAATTCTGCAGAGAAAAAAATACAGATTGTTGACAAAATTCCTGTTTTATAACCAAGCATAATGTTGAAGCTTGTCTATAAGCAATCTGCTTCTAGGGTTCGGCATGGATGAAATAAGGTGATTAGACAAGTATCTATAGTAGTCTCATCACAGGTGACAGGATTAACATACGTATAGAAGCGCCAGTGGTTCTTGCGTGTTTTGATTAATCCATTCACTCAACGCCATATGCTTGTGGGTTTTTTTTTTTAAACTTTATCATCTGGAGAATTTCAGGAATACTGCAGCTCGATGATAACGGGACCTTTGATATAATTACAAAAGACTTCAATATCAGAGAGGCTCGGTTGTAATTTGCGAGACCCGTCTCTTCCCTGCATCTGTGACAAAGAAAATGTGATTTCATGCTGCTTGGCCAGGGACTAATTATTCATTCGAAATTTCAGCTTCTAAAAAATTAACCATTATTAATGTTAAAGGGGGAGTTCAGAATATATACTACCACATTGTTTGCAAGCAATACACAAATACCATAACTACCTATTTTTAATACGTGTTCAGGACTGTAGCAAAAATGTGATGGGGGCCCCCCTGAAGCCCTCTCTCTGAGCTGTGAATCTGAAGTCATCTTTTTACTGTAGATTTTACAGTGGATTAGCATTGTCATCAACTGCAATCACTCCAACCCTTAATGATACAGTACTGTATTATCATCACATGTTCTAGGTTTAATTTGCCTCAGCAACCTAATGGGGCCCCCTTCCATCCCCAGGCCCCATAGCAGCCACCTGGGCTGTTATGACTATAGTTACGCCACTACATGTGTTGCTAAGAGTGAAATGCAGACAGATATAAAAAAAAATGTAATGCAGTTATGTGTTCATTAGAAAAAAATATTATGTGTATGTTTACAATTAGTGAGCAGACAGATGACTAATTACTGATCTGTTGCTGCTCATTCACTGTCCAGTAACAGGCTGGGGGCAGAGAGATGACCAGGCTGTATTGCTGAACTGCAGTAGAGAAAAGTCAAGTCACCATCCTGGCTCTGATTTTTGGGATGGCTGTATAAATCTCAGGACTGGTTGGACCAAAATATAAATCTTTTCACAGTTAAACAACTCTCATAAATGTATTTCAATGGTGCATTTAACTGTTACTCTAGTCAAAACTTCAACTTAAAATCTAAACCTGGACCTAACCCATAACCCTAAACATAACCCCTAAACCAAGGTTTAAATCTCAAAGTCAGGCAGGTGTATTGCAATGTGGTCACACTATGAAAAAGGAATTCTGTAAATAAAATGTGGTCAAAATGTCTTCATCACATGATACTGAGGATCCATCACATACATATGTCTTTATGAATTAGGAGGTTTCTTATAATATCACACAATCATTGTAGCCAGTGTGATTCATAGGTTAGAGAGCTCAGTATGGTGGGGCCACTTCCAGCGACGGTTACAATAAACCAGAAAAAAAAAAGGCAAGTAGTATATGGAACTTCTGAATACAGCATGTTTCGCCTCACAGCTATCACCAGGTGTACAGGCGATAGAGTAAGCAGGTATAAAAATAACAGGCTGTGAGGTCAGGAATAGGGTTGCCACCTGTCCAGGATTCACCCGGAGAGTTTGGGTTTTGAATGCTGTGTTCGGGTTTCATGGCAGCAGAAACTCGGACACAAGATGTCAGGCAGACAGGGGCAACTAAAATTAAGATAGGGGCTACTGGCCCCCCACTGAAAATAGTCTCAACTGTGATATTTACATATGAAGGGGTGGCACTATTTACATATGAAAAAGCCGCAAATCATTCTTCCAAGAAAATTTCCGTGTGTCGCTAGAGTGTTCGGGTTTCGATGGAAGAAAAGGTGGCAACCCTAGTCAGGAAGCAGCTCAAAAACTATACACAACTACATACAAACTGGTGACAAAAGATACTTTTAAGATGATATACATATAAATGATTCTTAGTCATTGCAGGGGTTACCAAATGTCTCTGAAAGCACAGCTAGACAGTAGGGTAGTCTGCATACTCTAAGAGTCTAAGCGGTGGCAGCATATCAACCAACAATGACTTGAAAGACATGAGGCTTATCAAAGGTAGCAAAGATCTGTCCAGATAATGCAGAGCAGTTGCTAATATTGAAAGCTTGGGAAGAATTATGGTGGCCATTCCACAGCACCTCCTACCCTTTTGTGGCAGTGCTTGCAATGCAGCCCTTGGCTTGCTTGTGCTAGGCCTCACCCCTGGCCCGCACAGCAATTTAACGGTTTTACTCCTATAAAACACTGTCAGGGTTATTCACAGAAGGGTGAAGAATTTGGAGAAGGCCGGAGAAGTGAACAATCTAGGACTACATAGCTGAACTGGAAAGTGAGCTGAATTGGACAATTTTTTCCAAATCAGCTATGTTGTTCTAGATTGTTCACTTCTCATGTCTTCTCCAAACTCTTCACCCTTTTGTGAATAACCCTGTGAGTGTTGTAATTCAAACATTAAACTTTTAGGGGTTTATACACAGCATTCAACATCTATGTTACTTAGGCAAAGGTCTTACTATTCATCAAACATTGGGTGAAGCAATGTAAATGATGGTTCAGATGTGGCCCAAATGTAGCAGACAAGATGCAAAGCAATCTTAAGCAAACACAGGCCTATATATCAAGCTGTCGGGCTCAGCACACTCTTGAGGGACACTCAGCTGGGGTTGTTATTAGAAGTTTAAACTATGTGTGAAGTGCAGGACCTAAAGCAAAATTTTGATGGGGGTCCCCATGACTTACTGTCCTAGTAGTGATCTCTTTTTTGGTAGCATACACTGCCCACCCAATAGTAGCCATTTTGACACTGGTTGTCAGCAAACAATACTGCAGACTTTATAACCCCCCATTTCCTTTTTGCTTGTGATATGATCCCTTTCCAAGACTGCTGGCCAATCTCTCACTAAAAGTGACATCATACACTTAAACTTAACCGGTTTGGGTGTGTGGATCGACTCACGGCAAGTCAAATTTGGAGGGGTCTTTTCAATCTGGAAGAGGGAGTGCAATGAATAAAAAAGGGAGGGTGAGTTTTTTCCCCAAACCCTTTGCAGACCCCAACCATGCCCCCCTCTTTCCCTCAGGTCCCATAGTAAAGACATGAGCTGCTATGAATATAGATATCTTAAGTTATGCCCTTCACCAAATATCCCTTCTTGACATCCTTTGAGCAGGCTTAAGGATTGCTTCATATTTGGTGGATTATAAAAGAGACCTTTTTAATTCCTGCACACTCAGTAACAAACATTATACTGATTTATTTCACTATGTGTATATGTGTATCAGTTCCACTCTTACTAGATTGGCCAGTATTTCACTCTGAGTTTTCATATTGTAATATGACAACACTTATCTTTTTGTCCCAAGATGAACATAACCACGAATAGAAAAGATCAGAGAATCTTGCAGCACACAGGCAAGTTGATACATGCAAAGCACTTAAGTAAATAAAGAACTAGATTAAAACGGTCACTAAACCCAATAAAAAAAAAATATAGAATATTCCTGACCTTCATAAATGGCCACCTTTAAAAGAGAACTATGGGGTACGTGTTTTTCCCCATAGTTCTCTTTAGGGTCTCGGGAGGACATATACTAACCTCCTCCCGTGACTCAAAGCTCAGTATATCATGGGCTATTGCCCACAGTATACTGAGAGCGCCGCAGCCGGGACGTATCCCGACAATACTATCGAGATCCATTCAGCTGCGTGAGTGACAGCTGGATCTGCCTATCTAGAGGCAGAGTCAGCTGTGCCCGGGGGGAATCCCTGTGGGGAGCGGTGACTGACAGTCACCGCTCACTGCAGGGAGACGATTGGGAAGTGAGCGGATCAGTGCATGTTTCTGCTCACTTCCCGATCGATAGAGCCGACCTGTGACAGCTTATTTGTCACAGGTTGGCTCTAACTATGAGGATGAGTGGAAATCACTCACCTCATAGTTCTCCTCCTAATAGCAATATGTGATTGTTTATGTACAAATATATATGTAATAATTATGCTAATTTTCTTTTATGAAGGTGGCTACGCTGGCTCTACATGGTCCTATTTTATGCGTGATGCAGTCACCCTCCTTGATGCTTTACTGGTATAGACTACATGGCTACGTGCTAATGCATCCAGTGTCAAAACGTAATACCTCTTTCCTATGCAAATCAGACCATTCATCACATCCCACCCAGGGCCATAACTACAGATCACAGGGCCCCGTAGCAAAAATTTGATGCGCCCCCCTGACTACCTCTCTCGGAGCTGTGAGTAACGATGGCGAGATCCCAAAGATTCCTTTTGTGCATCCGAAGTTGTCTCTACACTGTAAACCTTAACACCAACCCTTAATGCTACAGTACTGTATTATCTTCACATGGTCTATGTTTAATTTGCCTCAACAACCTAATGGGGCCCCCTTCCATGCTCAGGCCCCATAGCAGTCGTTTGGGCTGCTATGGGTATAGTTACACCACTGATCCCGCCTACACCGTGTGTAATTTTGAAAGATGTAGTCTGAGGAGAGCAGTTACACTGCCTGGGGAAAAAAAAGTCACCACCTTGCAAAATAGGAAACATCCTTCCATTGGATAATAACTGCAGTGATTAATATTTTTCATCTGGTAACAAATGAAGTCAGCTGCCAACCTTAATATACTGAATGACCAGGTTTTTCCATCAATGGATTTTTTCTTCCCTGATGGCACTGCCATATTCCAAGATGGCAATGCCAGGATTCACTGGGCTCAAATTGTAAAAGAGTGGTTCAGGGAGCATGAGACATCATTTCCACACATGGATGGGCCCCCTCAGAGTCCAGATCTTAACCCCATTGACAATCTTGGGGGTGTGCATGAGAAGACTTTACGCAGTGATCTGACTCTCCCGTCATCACGAGATCTTGGTGAAAAATGAATGGAACTCTGGACGGAACTAAGTGTTGTGACATTGCGTAAGACTATTGAAATGATGCCATGGCCAATGCATGCTGTAATCAAACCTAAAGGTGGTCCAATTAAATATTACAGTGTGTGGCTTTTTTTTTGGCCAGGCAGTGTATGTGCACTGGGTTTCAAAACAAGAAGTCTGGGACCTGCGCTTCCATGGATTGCATGGTTAGGAGAGAATCAGAACACTGACAAAATGGGAATTAAACATCTTTTGGTGAATAAAATGCTGCTTTGGATATGCTGGATTAGAAAATAGTTTTTAGCTATAGGGTTTATGGGCACGAAAAAAAAAAAAGTGTATTCAATTTAGCGATCAGCAAGATAAAAAGAATATAATTCTTCTACATTTAGGTTACAGTGACATTAGACGGGCCAAACGTTCACAATTTTATTATCTTCTCTTTTTATTTGTATTAATCATATGTTAGGAGGACAGTATGTGACAGAATACTGGCGTGTGCAGGTCAAGATGGATCATACAGCTAAAGTGACCTCGCAAAATGTCATGGTAACGCACAGTGATGAATTGATAAGGGAATGTGTCATCACATCTGTTACAAGTTCTATTTAAAGCTCATCAATTGAGAAAACATGGGTAACTTAGAAGATCATCTACTGTGAGCAAGTCAAAAGGTGATTAATATACTTCAAGGGGTCTATATTAACTCTTTAAAGAGAAGCAGTCGCAACTGTACGAATCTGAATAGTCTGTCTTAAAGTAGAAACTCAACATAGATAATTTTTTATTTCCTGTTCCTTCCCTTCATCTAAGAAAAAAGTTCCCAAATCAGTGCTCGAATTTCCACACTCCTGTGCTGTCTTCTGAGTCTGTCTATGTTGTTCAATGCCGGCCCTCTTCCAGGATGAATGACAGCCAGTGATATTTATGTAGGGCCAGGCTGTCAATGACACGCCCCCTGGAGGTGCATCATTACCGAACCTGGGCTCACATGCCGTAAAGGACCGCCCACTGCTGATTCTAGTGAAGATGAAAAATGGAGATGTCCCAAGCTCATTCCAAGCTTCAATCAGAAACCCTATTGAAGTCAACAGGTTTCTACTGTGGATGCGTGTATATTGAGAAGCAGAGGCCAGGTAATCCCTGTCTATATTATTCTATTAAACATCATTTATGCAAAACAATGCATAATTTCTTCAGCCATCAACTTGCTGTATTATTGCTGTATTATTCCTTCTATTTTTTACTAAAATTCCTGCAAAGGTGTATGATCTGAGTGCAGACAGCTACTCTTCTATGCTGTGAGTGTGACAGCTGTCAACAATGGGATTTCCCCTCGCTTCCTCCCCTGGTGACATCTATCATCAGGACAGGAAAAGAGGGGAAATCTCATATTAACCCTTCCTCAACCATTCCAAAACCTCAGCTTGTTAGCGTTATATATCACAACCATGTTATGATCTTAAAGAATAACTCATTTGTTTTGCTCGTGCTTGTTTTCATCTAGATGTGCAAATAACAAAGTTATACTCACCCGGACCTTACAGCTAGCTGGCTGTTACTATGCTCCCTCCAGACTGTCTCTTCCTCAGCTCCAGTGATGTTATGTCCCGCAGTGTCCTCACGCCAAATACACATTGTAAGCATTGCTGGCCATACACTGCAATATTTTCTTTGATCAACCTGCGGGCTGAACAAAGTAAATATTAGATTCCTCTATCAACGAGCGTTAATCAAGGAACCTTCCACTGCTTTCATTGTATTATGACAGTGGCCGCCAGCCGCTGTCAGAATACCTGAACAGAGCGGACAGCTTATTGGCTGCCCACTCTGTTAAATCGAAAAATTTCAGACAGGCTCCTTCGATCAGCTGATCGAGGGAGGCCAGACAAAAGGGTGCAGACAGTGGCACCCACTGTGAAAATTCATCAAGAACCAGCCAAAATTTGCATAGTGTATGGCCAGTTTTAGACCGCTGGACCAGAAGGGGAGAAAGGCTGGAAGGACCAGTCTAACAACCAGTTGGCTCCGAGCATCCGGTGAGTATAACTTTGTTATTTTCGCACCTAGATGAAAACAAGCACTTAACCCTTGCAACCCAATGTTAAAACTGAATTCTATGGTCAAAGTTGAAATTTAAAAAACTACCCTTAAACTACAAGACTTAAGTGCTCTAGGGAAACATTAAAAAGCAGATCCTTGCTCTTGTAGGTTCCTCCTATCTGTGAGACTGGTCACCTGAAGCTGCATTTCTTCAGTCGCTATCTGATGTCATCATGTACAATGCAAGTCAAGCAGTCCTGCAATTTAAGTGAGGATGCCAAGTGCCCGTCCGCAACCCAGAGCGTCGGAGGGAAGAGGAGAGTGCCAGCTGCCAGGGAAGGAGTAATAAGGTAAGTAAATCTTTGTAATTCTTCTCTAGATAAAAACAAACACTGTTAGGGTAGTTTTTACATTTTCAGCAAAGTTCCCCTTTAAAAAAATGGTAATTGATTCACTCAAGTGTGACATAATTAGTAAAGCAACTTGGACTGGCGACTAATGCTTCACTTGATGTATAAGTACTATCAATTGCCACTTAATCAACACTGGCGTGCTAGCTCATTTCAACAGCTTCCACTTTAAGCCCAGATGTCAAAGCCACTTAAAGTGTATCTATAGCCAAAACATCTATTATGATTTTATCTATTCCGCCATTTCATTGCCATGCCTCTATGGCTTCAGGAGGGTTTGTTCAGCTGCGGAATTTCATTTCCCTCGGTTGACAGTTACTACAAGTCCCATGATTCCTTCATGCTTCTTCCTCTCCTAAACTGGGCCAAATTGGAGACGGAGCTAGGACAGGGCAGGCAGAGTAAGGGTACATTACAAAAATACTGCTAGTTCTCTTAACACTGGCATTGTGATGGAAGGCATCTAAGGCAGAGGAATTAAACAAGGCTGCTGAGGGGACCGATTCATGAAGGGATAACGAGTGGGGTAAAGTGCACGGTCCATAGGGCAGGAAATGAGCTTTGCTTAGAGAGAAAACAGTGACTTTGAGTGATTGCAAGGTGGGATGGGTAAGGAACATTGTTTTCAAGCAGCCCTGATGAGTAAGGTAGTTCATGCACAATGCAATATTAAAATGTAACTTTTGCCCAGAGTTCTTCTTTAAAGAAGCCCAGGAATATAACAAGAAAACTACCCTTGTAGTAGGGTTAAACCCCCCTCACTGCAAGGGTTAAGTGCTAGTTTTGACTAGGGGGCTCAAATAAAGCAGATACACTTGGTCCCGCCTGGCTGCTAGAGTGGTCTACACAGCTTTATTTAAACCCCCCCAGACAAATGGAACACTTAACTCTAGCACTGCAAGGGTAAGTCTTTTAAATTCTCTGAGTTCTTCTTCAAGAAGAGAAGAATGGAAGTGAACATTACTTCAAAAAATGCTAGTTGCCTGACTATTATGTTGACTGCCCAGTTTTAGTATTAAGCCACAAAAATCATGAAGATCAGGTAAGTCAGAGTAATGTGAAGCCTTTACCTTCATACGTACTTGGGGCCAGTGACTCTGGACGAGCATGACAGCCAGGGAAGCTAGCATTTACAGAAGGATAGATCAGCAACCGCAGCCTCCATGTTTCCCACTATGAAAATTAATGGGTCGGTTCTTGGCAACAACAAGGATGTATACAAAAGTCACTCCAGGTAACATTCACAAGTCCGGGAAAGTTCCATTTGTATGATGGCTCTACATTTTCATGTGTTCTGCTAACACATTCCTCCGGTGTATTTCACAGTTACCAACTGCTTGCGAGATGTATTTCTCTGACAGATGAAATACAAATATTATTTCTTTCGCACACAGACACAAAGCTTAATGCGGCCTCTTTGCTGGTAAACAGGGACGGAAAATTTACCTCACGCCTTTGCTCCACAGCGGATAAACATGCCATTACAGAGCGACATCTGGATGGTTCAAAACTTTAGCAAGGCAGCAGCGAGAGCCCATCAAAACACAGAGCCGGTAATTTGGCGTCCAGTTGCCTAGCAACCGTCTTTATGCATGCAAAACACATTTTCAAAAGTTGGACGGCTTTTGAGGGCTGCTGGTTTTTATTGAACCAAAAAAAAAAAGAATCTTCTGAGATCATTTTTTCGAAGGGATATGTAATCTCAGTTTCCATTTCAGATCATTTTAGTCTTTCAAGGTCTTCTAAATCATTGTTCATTAAGACAGGAGAACAGGAGGTTAAGCCAGGCAAGTCAGCAATAATACCATTTCCAAAAAGTTTACAATCCAACAGATGTCTCTTTAAGATTGTGATCGTGTTGATTTGTGGTTCCAATGCTTATTTAGTGGTGTCCTCATGGGGGTTATGGTACACTTGACAGTCTTACCATATGTTGGGAATTAGTTTATTGGACATGTCCATTGTATTGCTAAGCATCCAAAACAAGTATTTGTATTGTGTATATTACTCTCTAAATTTAAGAATCCTGTTTATTTGAGCTGGCCGTTTTTTCTTTCACTAGCCCTTCGGGAAAGTACTGGCCAAGTAAGGAATAAAAGAGACGTCCGAGGGATAGCTACTATAAACCTGCTCCTCAAGTATTGTCGTAAGGACAAAAAATGGTTTTCTAATCAGATTGAAACATCAGGGGAATAGGACATCTGCAGTCTCACCATGACCTATAAATAGCTTGGCCATTTAGCTTCAAGTCGTAAAATGTCACCTTAACAGGATGGATTGGCTTGTATACATGGCAGAAAGAATGCGCAAGTGCAGGGAGGCAGGAGGACCCACTAACAGAAATATTTCCAGTTTTGAAAGTGATGCCATGCCATCTGGATGAGCGATTTCCACAACGCATTCCAGGGACATTTTTTTGCAAACCTCTGATGTGGAAATTAATTTATAAACTTTGAGGTTGGCATGCAACTTCTAACATGAAAAGGAGAGGCCGGGTGCGCTCAATCCATTGGAAATTGACAGCGCTGTAAGGCTGCAAGGCCGCCCATGAACGGATTTGTCTGGGTCACTGGTGACCAATTAACCTTGGGATTAAATTTGAACTGCCGTACAAACTGCTCCCTAGTACAGTCGTTCGTGCACAAAGGGCACTTGTTACAGAGCAACTATGAAAGCGCTTACTATAATACTCTAGAGATTTTGAAGACGCAAGCTTTATACCCCTTGGTGCTGAAGGGAACAGATTGATTGGGGTTATTAGGTAACATTGCTGTACGCAGCTGATGGAAACCAGGGCTATAAAACCACGCCATGCCCTCTACACCAAGGTTCTGCAATGCTCACCTATGATTTACAGCGCTGGCTGTGTAGTTCCTTTCTGATTCTAGACTCTACCTTTCATGATACTGTTATATCCATCTGCCCAGATAAGTTAAAGTGATATTAAAGTCAAAAGGTTTTTTTTATCTATTTCAAATGAAGATGGCGTCACTTACAATGGATGCTGCTTCTTAATGTTTAAAAGCTTTAGTTTCCTGCAAAATCAACTGGACCCCTGAGCACTGGTCCTGATATCCTGCTTTAGGGTGGCTCCTTTCTCTTACAGGGTCCTACAGAGCCACCCTTGTGTGTGCTAGTAAGCTGTATGTGTCTCCACGTACACAGAGACAAGCAAGCAAGAAATGTCCTTCTTCTACTGGACAGGAAGTTTAGAGAAGCAGAGCTGAGAGAGTTGAAGCTGATCAGAATATTTTTTTGATCTGGATTAATTTTTTCAAGAGAGTATGAGAGTTTATTACTACTTTAACGGGCAATTGTAGCTGAAAATCTAATATTAGACTGGCTTGCCATCTGTGTGTTGCGTAAATGCGCAGTAAAACGTACATTTTACTGCAGGTTCCCACAACAGTCAGTGGTATCCGTGCATTGTGTTGACGTTAAGTTTGAATGGCACCTCAAATGGCACTCGGCAACCCCACCCCAATACACATGCTTTGCAGCGTATCACAACCCACATGGGAACCATCTATGCATGTTTTGGGTAGCCGGTGACCAGTCTTTTGTGCATTTTGATGCATTGCCAGCTGATTTAAAATGAATGGGTTGCTTTAAAGCTTAACTCAAGAAAAATAGCTACAAACACAGATTAAAAACATACAGTAGATGTCAGCTGCTTTACCTCTGTCACTGCTCACTCCTCCTATCAGCATGAATCCTTTCACTGCAGCAGAGCTGACTGGCTCCTTGGGCTGCTTCTCCCTCCTCCTCTCTGAGCTCTGTTCTACAATAGACTGCGCTACATATAATATCCCTAACAGGTAACTGTTGTGGAAATCACAACAAGCTACAAAGAGGAATGCTTTTTCGCTCCCCATTCACAGAAGTTAAATGACACACTGTTTGTTGTTTAAAAAAAATTCACGGAACCACAGATTCTAAGTAGCACTGATCTAATGTGAATTTGATGTATGTGTGTATATGGCAGGCATCTTAGACTTAGAGGTTGAACTTGCCCCTGTCTATTCTTGCAGACGCTGCACTCCAAGCACTTAGTATTGTCATTGCTCATGCACATCAGGAGGCGCTGCTTGTCGCTTGTGTACTTCTGACAATTCTGCACATCACAAGGATTGAGGATGTAGCTAGCTGTAGTAGCTCCATTAATCCGAATGGTCGAGCCGTATTCCACAGGATTGCTGAAATACGGCTCATCCATAAACTACAGGCTGCCTGCATAAATCTGCAGGAGGGGGCGGAGACAAGACCAGTCACCCTGCACAAGGAGAGAGAACAGTAATGACAGGTCTTTATTACAGCTCCAATTTCACACTGCATTACAGCACAGATTTGGAAGAAATACACAAACCACACCAATATATAAGTAAGAATACCTATGTTTCTTCTTTGATATACACTGAGTGGCCAGATTATTATGACCAGCAAATTAGCTATAATTAGCTATAATTTTGCGCTGAAGTTGCTAGAGGGCCAGACCATTATAAATAGGGAAGCAGGTTGTTTACCACGACAGTAGAAGTGATTTTTTTTCTGAAGATACGGGTAAACATCGCGATTTAACAGCCTTTGAACGTGGGATGATTGTTGGCGCTCGGAGCCATGGAGCGAGTATCAGCAAAACAGCAAAATTTGTTAAATGTTCAAGAGCAGCTGTTGTTAAAGTGTTTAAAGACTGGACTGTCAGCCGAAAATCTGGGTCTGAACGTGCGAATTGTGGCCGTCAGCGACTAGTCAATGTTAGGGCAGAACGGAGAGTGGCAAGACTGGTACAAGACAACAGAAGGGCAACAGTGCAGTGTGAGATCCCTCGCATCACCTTTCAACATCTCGTGGAGTCACGAGGCGGCCCAACGAAGTCATCTCGTGGCCCAAACGAAGTACTGATGGGGTGGTCATAATAATCTGGCCTCTCAGTGTAAACCTATCCTTGAGTTCAGTTTTAAGTATCCTGAGCTATTCACATTATAATGACCCCCTTAATTCATGGAAGCCATGCATACTCTGACAGCACCCCTGCTCTGTGACATAACACAGGCTCAACAAGTAATATTTTATGCAACCCCCCCAACCACCACAACATCCCCGCTATGGCCTGTTCAACAGATATAAGAGAAGTTGTGAGCTTTCCCTTTAAAATGGAATTTACACACAGTTTGATTTTTTGTCTTTATATAAAATGTGTAAATCTTCCTGCGTACAAGAAAAAATAAAAATGCGTTTCCACCCCAGCTTATGATAAGACTTTCTCTCTGAACTCTAATACCTCTCTGTGGGTAAAAATTCAAATTTATGTCTTACCCACGAACCACAGGAGCGACATTACCCACGCCTTTCCTCAAGGCTTTGGGCGCTCTCTCAAATAGAAAGCAGCCGTCCAAGATTCAAGTCAGCCAGCTGAAGAAATTCTCCAGGGTCCTGTTTAAACTTTCTGTAGCACAACTGACATTTGCAATCTCCTCCACCCAACCTGCGCAGCTCAGTTATAAACTGCTCAGCATGACCCTAGGCAAAAAAAAATAAAAAATACACTGGGCTGCCAAAAATAAGCAGAGAGCAATGCTACATAATGATCCCAGGATTTATCGGTTTATTCAGCCATTCGTTCCTTTACTGTTTTACTTTACATAGGGTAACAGGATGCAATTTAAAGGAGAACTCCGGAATTTAGACAAATAAACCCTGGCAGTGGGGCTACCCCTGCACTGCCTGTTGTGGTCAAGGGGCAAAAAATAAAGAAGATATACTCACTGCATCCTCGATCCCACATGATTGCTTTACTGATCCCCACAGCCTCTTCTCCCCCAGCCCCTGACGCTCTAAGGACCCATGACTTCATCACGTCTAATACAGGTCCATTACGCATGAGGACGCCGAGGGGCATTCCACCGCCGCAGCACAGGTTGTATATGAAACTTGTTTTAAGCTTCTTTGCCTAGTAAATAGCTGAAGCCTGAAACTCTAGCAAAAGCATTTTAAAAAAGCCAGAAAAAAAAAAAAACACTCAAAGATGCTTAGCTGAAGTATGAATGGGGCCTGAGTAGCAAGAAGGCCCCTGTCTAGCTCCCCTGGATTTAAAATCCCAGCAGGCCTCTGGAAAACAGGGGTTGCTGATACTTGTAGCTCTTCAGCGGCTAGACAGGAACAGGCTGCTGAACTGGAGGAATATTTTGCTATAGCTTCAGGTGTAAGTGTGCGATGTCATGGCTTAGGAATGCCTGAATCCCGGCCTAGATGAAAACATGTTTGGCACATTTGGAAAAACGTTCTCCTTACTCCAGCTCATATACTCTGCATAAAGCCGGGTAAAAAAAAAAAATAATGCTATATTTAAAAGGAAAGCTCCACTTTTTGTCCGTTTTTCATATTATAGGTAGGGTGGAGAGAATCTGCCGGGGCTTGGTTTGCACAGTTGGCATTGTAAACTCTATTGAAGTCTAGGGAGAAGGGGAAGGGGATCTTGCTATTTGATTTTACCTATTTGTAGGGGAAATAAACAAGATATTGCCATACATAAGCCACGGGAAGCCGAGCACTGCCATGGGGCACATGTACCAATGCCAAAAAATCCCTACGCAAGATTTTTATCTCTTCCTAACAGATCTAACTTATACTGACAATATGGCAGCTGTGAGCCCACCCTTGTAGCCGACATTCACACTTGTCACACTGTTGTCGCACACCCACATTGAAATGAATGGGCTGCCCTACTCCTCACACACGCCTAAGCTTATGCAGCTGTGAGTTTCACACGATTTTTTGGCTGCACGTTTTTGCGTGCACAAAGATGCGTGTCTTGCTTGTTGCTTTTTGGCTGCCATTAACAATAACGGTTCCTCAAGTGACAAAACACACTTTGTGCATGCTTTGTAAACTTGTGAACTGGGGCCTTATAGAAAGAGCGATGGGTTATCCATCCGTTCAGGTTATTGCCTCTCGTGACTTAGCTGACCTGGAAGGCAACACACTGCATTATAGCTTGTTCCCTATTCCTAGCCATGAACCTGTAAACTCTAAACAAGTTCCAAAGAGGTTCCCACCGCACTTCTTACTGGCATGTCCCTTTTAAAGTGGGTGCTGCAGTGATAATGGATGGCGCCACTTCAAATCCTAGTAAAGTATATCACCAGCACACCAAAGTAGTCATTTTATTGATGTACATACATCTCTTCATAAAACAATGTTTCAGGGCCACTCAGGGTCCCTTCATCAGGCATGACCTGAGTGGCCCCGAAAACGTTGCTTTATGACGGGATGTATGTACATCAATAAAATGACCACGTGTTGAAGATTTTACTTTGGTGTGCTGGTGATATACTTTACTACTTGAACCGGTGAACTCATCACAATTCACAGATCCTTAAAGTGGAAGTAAAGAAAAGAAAAACTCTGACCTGTAGGGTTTTTATGACCATGTGACCTTCTGTCATAAGTGCTCCCTTCCTGCCTGTCAGTGTTTGAGTGCATAGAGCCGAGCATGTGCAGCTCAGTAGACATGCTTGGCCGAAATGAAGTAACTCCCATGCATATGCATAGTAGTTACCTCATCACGGTCCAGCCGCTCACAGAGGATCGCCTGTAATGTAAGTCACCTGTAATGTGCTAACATGCTGTGCATTAGGGATTGCACCAATACTAGTATTGGTATCGGTGCCGATGCCGGGTATTTGGGTGAGTACTCGTCTAAATGCTCCGATGCCTAGCCCGATACTTCCGCTATCAGGAAACCGGGCAGCGCGTCATTACACGCTGCCCGGCTTCCTGATTGGAGCATGGAGCCGGCTTCCCGGCCAATCAGGAAGCCAGGCAGCATGCAATGACCTGCTGCCCGGCTTCCTGATTGGTCAGAAGCTGGCCAATCATGAAGCCGGGAGCCATGTAATGACGCGGCACCCAGCTTTCTGATTGGTCAGGAAGCCGGCTTCATGCTCCCTCGTCACCTCATGACGAGGGAGCATGGAGCCGGCTTCCTGGCCAATCAGGAAGCCGAGCGTCACGTCATTACACAGCGCCCGGCTTCCTGATTGGCCAGAAAGCTGACTCCATGCTTTCTCGTCACCTAGTAACAAGAAGCATGTGGATGTCTTCCCTGCTAATCAGGAAGCCGGGTGGCGAGTCTTTACATGCTGCCTGGCTTCCCAGCTAATCACGAAGCCAGGTGGCGAGTCATTACACGCCACCTGGCTTCCTCAATGGGACTTCCGGTACTCGGTATTCGGTAGCGGTGAGTATCGAAAAAAATATATTGGTACTCGTACTCGATACACAAATACCGGTATCGGTGCATACCTACTGTGCATACTAGCACATTATGGAAAACACCTCCTGGGGACCCAGTATTGCCCTGGCTATGTTGGTGGTTTACTACTGCTTTAATGACAGCATCCAAAATCATTTTAAGATACTGTCAATTTGCAAACATCACTCTGCCTAGTCTCATTTATCCTCTACTGTGGCACTGCAATATTTGAACCCAGGAGTCAAAATGCATTGTCACAGTAACTGTCAACTGTGCGCCTATTCGGTGACAGAAATACACCGCGTCTGTCATGCAAAAACTAAAAAGAAAAATGTCAGCTGACAATAAGCAGTTTTTGCAGATGGGAGAGCTAAAAAAGCATAGAAAACGTACAGCAAAAGAAAAGTCCAAACGTGCAAACAATGTTATTGATGACATTTCCGATGTGTTCCCTACAGGAAGGTGGGATAACGCTTTAACATTCGGAGATTTGGCATTCTTCCATGTCACTTCAGCAGGTCAGATCGCTTTCAGTGACATAACAGGAGGGAGAATAACAAGCTGAAAACTGACACTTATTTCTTTGAGGGATAGGTGGATAATCAAGATAATATGGCAGGAATCCTCACATGCTCAGCGAAAAGGTACGCGGTCGCCCCAGGCACTCGATGTGGAAGGAATGTTCTTGTTTATCCCAATTACTCATGGTGTCAGAGAATATCTCCGCAGTGTAAGAGCTGGGTGTACCTCGCTCTGATTGTATTTTCAAAATAAAATAAATGACTATGTTTAGGAAAACTGAGCTGGGAAAGCTGCGTGCTTCCAGACGAGGAAAAACAAGGCTGAAAAAAACACCTGCTGGGCAGAAGTGAAAGATGGACTGACTCCAGAGGAGCGCCTGTGCAACGGCATTCCAAGATGCACGCTCAGAGCCAGAGTTCTCATGCCGTCAGTGCTTGGCGTGTCTGATTTCCATTTACAAGTTATTACAGACCGGTGCAATGATCGATGTTGTCAGATACTGTTCATACTACTGCTGCTAGCAATATTACTGATAGTACTTCTGATCTATTGTGTATTATAGCTACTGCTACCGGTATTATTTCTACCATTACTGGCAATACTACTAGTGCAATTATAACTACTAGTGTTACTCTGGTCATTATTACTAATGCTAGTACAGCTATTATCAATATTACTCTACTACAAATGATGCCACTCTCATAGGCATTACTCTTACTGCCCATGTGACTGGTACCTCTCCCTACTGTCGCTACTACTACCACCAATGTTTGTGGTGCCCATTTTATTACAGCTCCTGCAGCTACTACTACCACCAATGTTTGTGGTGCCCATTTTATTACAGCTCCTGCAGCTACTACTACCACCAATGTTTGTGGTGCCCATTTTATTACAGCTCCTGCAGCTACTACTACCACCAATGTGTGTGGTGCCTCTGTTATTACAACTACTACAGCTACTACTACCACCAATGTTTGTGGTGCCTCTGTTATTACAATTACTGCAGCTACTACTACCACCAATGTTACTGGTACATCTACTGTTAAAACTACTGCAGCTACTACTACTACTGCTGCTAATGTTTGCAGTACCTCTACTATTGCAACTAATACAGCTATTACTACAAGCAATGCTATTGGTACTTCTACTATTACAGCTTCTGCAGCTATTACTACCACCAATGTTACTGGTACTTCTATTCAAATTACTGCGGCTGCTACCACCAATGTACCTGGCTCCTTTACTGAAAAAACTACTGCAGCTACTACTACCACCAACGTTTGCAGTACTTTTACTATTACAACTACTGCAGCTACTACTACCACTAATGTTACTAGTACCTCTGCTGATACAACTACAGACTCTACTAATACCATCGGTATTACTGGTACCTAAACTATTATAACTACTGCAGCTACTACTACCACCAATGTTACTATACTATTAAAACCACTGATTCTGCTACTACCAATATTGTTGATATTACTACTGTAGCTTTACTACTACTGGCTACTACAGCCATTGGTAATTGTATTGCTGTTGTTACTACTACTGCTCCTCACTACAGCTACTGTTACAATAGCAAGTATTACAACCATTTCCTATTATGGTGTTACCATAAGTATTACTAATAGTACTACTAATACTACTGCTGCTATTACTGGTACTCATAGCTGGCATTTGCTATAGGTGGTTACATAAAGCTCCATCCCGTAGGCATTCCCACCTCTTTATACTGTAGGCACAGGGTCTTTCAAGTAAGCCCTTTAGGCACCTGTGTTACTACCATTACTAGTACTACTTTGCCTACATGTGGTCTTGTTCTGATATCACCATTAGTGTTACAATTGTTAGTGCTAGTGCTCCTAGTACTACCATCATCACTTGTACCACAAATATTACTGCTGCTAAGAATGTTACCACTGGTAGTTTGTTACCATCTATATTACTAGTTCTGCTACTGTAGCTACCGCCATCATTACTACTGCTGCTAAGCCTGTTGCTAGGATTGCTACTGTTATTGCTACTAACTACTACTACTATAAAGAGGGATATTTGAAACTAATACTGCTTCTCCTGATGCTGCCCTATTATCATTACTGCTATCCCTAATGTTGTCTGCTGCTACTTCCTTAAGCTGCCCATACACCTTGCGATCATCGGACAAAACTTTTTGTCCGATGATCGAACAGTCGTACGATTTTCTTGTGGAGGCCCCATCCTGCCCTGATCATCGCAAGGTTCAATCAGCGGTGATTAAAAAAAAAACACCTGGATGAATTGCGGTAATCGGCCGCACATATTTTCATTTGTGCATGAGCAGTGTAAATCGTACAAATTTTGGCGTATGGAGATGCCACCAACCTTGCGAAAATCGTACGATTGACCGAAGTTTTCTAACCTGCTGGATAGTCAAACATTGTACGACTGTACAGTATTTGCAGTTGTACACTGCCCATCAACCTTACGAATATCAGACGAAAACGCGATCGCATACGAAAATCGTCCGATCATCGTAAGGTGTATGGGCAACTTTACATCCAGCTTCTGACAAACTGCCAGGAACTTTCTCACTGTTTAGCTTGGTAATGTCTCACTCAAATCAATCAGCTACATTCTTTTAAAATATCCAACAACCCATTGATTTGTAAGTCACAGGAAACCTGGTTTGTCCTGCCAAGGCTATCCTAAAATATCAGGAGGGCACGTGGAGGAGTAGAGGTCCTATCAAATCCTTGAACTGGAGAAAACTTGAGCTGTCGCCAAGGCAATAAATCAGATCCCTCTTTTTGTTCACAGGATGGACACAGGTTACTACATGCAACAACTCCACTCATTCTCAGATTTTTCTGCCTAATTTGCACTGATCAGAACGTAGTTACTAAGGACATTCTGCCAATGAGGTGACAGATCTATGCTAACTACTCCCCATCCTGCTAGGGTTGACCTTGGCACTGTGCCATATTTAGTACGCTACATTGTAAACTAATTTTATCAAGAATATAAAAAAAGCCAAGATGATGTGAACACCTGGCAAGATTTGAATGTCGCACTCCATTATAACAGTAGCATTTTATAGTGCAGCTGATGAGTGTCAAATATCACAGACATTTCCAGGGTCAAGCAAATCTACCAGCGGCCATCCTTTTTCAGTTTGTTCTGGAGATGAAGGCCAAACAACAGATTGGGCTAACCACATTTGCATTTTTAGAAGACATAATAAAGCAGCTTAACAGTAACAGAGGATAAAGCCAAACTTCAGCCCAAACTATTTGTTTTGTAATTATGAGCACGGTGGATAAGGTTTTGAACCTCTAGCAGGTTTTTATATCTGTGTGTGCCCCCCACTCTGGGGATGCTCCCTCACCAGGACAAAGACAGCCATAAAACTTTAAAGAACCTTTTAAAAACTGTTGTTTGGCTCTATGAATAGGCAGCTTTAAAAAAAAAAAAAGCAGCAATAAGCACTTTACAAACGTTGCAACCCTTCCCCACTCTGTCAAAAATTCGGAAAACAATATTGATTGGAGTTGGGCTTTAAGAAGGATAGTGAAATGTCAAAATAAAGTTGCCCCCCCCCCCCCCCCCCCACCCTATGCCCCATGCCTTACCTCTCTGGTGAAGAGGATGGCCGCATCGTAGTGCTGGTCATGCTCATCGTCCAGCTGGTTGTGCTGGTGCTGCCACTTGCAGAAGTTCTTCAAGGAGGAGGCAGCGTTCTTGCTGACCTCGGGTCCCTTGTCCTTGTCGGTGATCATCACCACCTTCACCACTGCCAAGCGGATGTGGTTCTCAATGCTTGGGTGGCTGTAGAGCCGGGAAGCGATGGATGCCAAGGTCAGCAGATAGTGGTGGAGGTCCTTCCCGTACTTCTTGGACATGGACTCATCGGCGACCAGAAGGAGCTCCACGTACCTGGACTTGGAGATGGACCTCCTCCGTCTGTTCCTCACCAGCGCCACATCAGAGGTCTGGTTGGCTCCAGTTGGGCTCCACCACCTGTGCTTCCTGAAAATGCCATTGCCTCCGTGCCTGTGGGCATGCTTGCCGTGGGTTTCGCAGCTGGCCCTGCTGGGTACCATCTCGAAGCTGAAGCGATCCTTGATGAAGACGTGCAGCACTCTCTCGGAGGCATCGCTGTACACCTGCCCCACGCCAGCCTGTCCCTTGATCAAGGGCTTGATGGTGTAATGGGCATGCTTGACCGCAAAGAAGCCGTCCAGTCCTCCGCACAGGTTGAAGACAGCCAGGGACTGGGGACTGTTGTCCACACTCCCCCTGTAGAAGCAATGCTTGTGGAAGCGATGCTGAGGATGCATGCGTCCCAGGTACCTGGTGCTGAAGTGAGGGGACAGCAGCAGATCGTCCCTCTCCAAGTCCAAGATGAACTTCTTGCCGTCGGCATAGAGGATGTAGCCCAACTTGCCCCCAGCAGCATAGATCTGGTCAATGTTCTGCACGATGCCGCTCCTCCTCTGATGCTCCTGGTGATGCTTAGGAGAAGCAGGTGGATCCCCCAAGCCGGAGTCTGCGGTCCTATTGGAAAAAGCAGCAGCAAAGTGCAACTCAGCAACCAGCAAGACCAGCAGGATCAGCACCATTGTCCCCCCCCTCCCTCTTTCCTTCCTTTAGCAAGGGGGAAAAAAAACTAGGCTGGGATGAATCACTAAAATGCCAACAGAAGCTCAGACCGGTTTAAAGTTTCTTTGCGCAGCAGCTAAGGTGACTTGCTTCCTTCTCCAGCGCAGAGATCCATTGACTGAACGGAGACAGATGACAGGAGGGATCAGCAGCAACACAGTTGTGGCTTGCAGGATGCTTTAACTCCTTGAGCTCAGGCACTTGGCTGCCAGTCGTCCTCTTTGTTGGGATGGAGCTGAGCCGGCTTGCTTCTGGCACCTGGACTCAGCTCTCTCTCCTCCTCAGCCCTCCACACAAGTGTCTGGGAGTTCTCCTCTCCAGCTTGTGGATGTGAGCAAGAAGAGAAAAGAGAGATGTGAAGATGGGGAGGAGGAACAATGAATTTATACCGGAATGCCATTTTAAAATGGGAGTCACTGCCTCTTAAAGGGAGAGCTCTCAGAATACCACTCCCTCCCCTCTTGCAATAATCACTCGCAGGGAAAGTGTGTGTGGATGTTTTTGGGAGAAGAAAAAAAAAGAGAGAGAGAGAGCACCAGCCTTTCCTTTCATTCTAGTCTGGGGTGTTTCACAACTGTCCTGACTAACAGCTGACTTCACCAGCTACTGAACATTTCATAGAAGGTTCATGTCCTGTCCTGGAAACTGGCATGTTTACTGGGGACAGGGAGTTTGAGAAATCCTTAAAAAATGACACCTGGGGATCATTACATTGTGCAATGCTGATGGGGATGTGGAATAGTCTGAGGGGTGTCACAGGGACATTGCACCAGCAGGTCAAGAAGATGGGATTGCCTGATTCACCTTGTGATTCATTAAAGGGAAATTCCACCTTTTGCAAAAAAAAAACAAATACACATAAAGGAAAAAAAAATGTCTATTTATAGCTTTTTGCAAAAGGACCAGAAAAGTGTGGGCAACACAATCAGTAGGTTGTGGGTGTAATGCTCTGGCTCCTGCAGACTCTTGATCCTGTCCATGTTGGTACTGAGGTACGGAGATGCAGTAACATGGATGGGAGGAAGCCTCAGTGGATTTACAAGTGTCCTGATATCACTGCACTTGTATTCCAATAAGAGTTAAAGTGCCTGTGACACGGTGGCTGATGGGCAGGCTGCAAGGAGAAGAACCCCATGATTTGGGTGAGTGAGGGGAGCGGGCGGGTGGTGGTGGTAGTGGGGGGGAAGGGGGGGGGAGGTTGCAAGCTCAAAATGTTACACGCTAAACATGGGTGTGACATGAAACAAGGTCAGAAAGGTAAACATTTTAAAGCTGCCTTTCTAACCAGGGTTCCTTAGAACCCTTAGATTCCTCATACCCTAAGATTCCTCATACCCTAAGATTGCTTAGAACTCTTAGATTCCCCATACCCTAAGATTCCTTGGAACCCTTAGATTCCTCATACCCTAAGATTCCTTAGAACCCTTAGATTCCTCATACCCTAAAATTCCATAGAACCCTCAGATTCCTCGTACCCTAAGATTCCATAGAACCCTCAGATTCCTCATACCCTTAGATTCCTCATACCCTAAGATTCTCTAGAACCCTCAGATTCCTCATATCCTAAGATTCCTTAGAACCCTTAGATTCCTCATACCCTAAGATTCCTCATACCCTAAGATTCCTTAGAACCCTTAGATTCCTCATACCCTAGGGTTCCTCCTGTGGTTGCTTGGAAGTCCTTGAACATTGAGCAGATTGATCTTCTACCAACACTAACCACCAATGCAAAGGGGGGGGAGGGGGCAATATTCCACTAGCTACCAGTGTAGAGGGCAATATTCCACTAACCACCAATGTAGGGGATTGATTCTACACTGACCGCTAATGTTACATGACCCCACAATTTTTACTGTCTTTCTTTTTGTTGTTGTTACTGTTCATTTCATTTTAAGATTCTTGCAAAGGGGGTAATACAAGATCCGTCCTGAGAGTCCATTACAAAAAGTATGCTAAATTGTTTATTATTGTATTTAAACCTTTCATTCTACGACATAGTGTTCATGCTAATGTTCCATGAGCTGTAAGTATAATAAGGGGGTCTCTGAGACCTGGAAATTATTTTGTGGGTTCACACAAAGTTGATTTATATCCTTTGTGGCTACTGAGTATTATAATTAAATGAAAGTGTTTGTGCACAGAGTTATGCTTTAACTGTCACTGAAACAGAAATTAAAGGGAACATCTTCGAAAAGGGACAGTTATTATAATGACAACTGTTTAAGAGAATGTTAACTCCTCTCATTTCTGTTGTGTCTGGAAACAGGAATTGAAGGGAAATGTACCCAATGGGATACAGTGTGTATCTGGAGATAGGAAGTGAAGAGAAATGTACCCAATGGGACACAGCCAATGGTGTAACAATCGCCAGAGCGACCCAGGCGGCCACTATGGGGCCTTGGCACAGGGGGGCCCGGCCAGGACATCCCTCTGATGCAGTGCAGGCCGCCTGGGTCGCTATGGCATCTCAGGCTGCTGGCTTTCACTGGCGGGTGTGAGGAGGAACGTGACGCTGTTAGATCACCGTCAACCTCTTAGCGATCTGTGCAGCGGCGCATTCCTCCTCACAGCTGCTGCTGAGTCAGTGACAGCCAGCAGAGGAGGAGACTGGGCCCGGTGTCAGAAGCGGGGCCCGGCGACTGAGGACGCGGGACCTGCCAGCAACCATGGAGGCAGACAGCGGACCGGTGCTGACAGGTAAGAGGTGTGCAGTACACCTGAGACCCTGCAGCGCCCACCATAGTGAATCTATGGTGGGCTCTGCAGGGTCACTCTCAGGTGGGCTGTTTGGGATATCAAGTGGGCTCTGCAAGGGCATAACTAGAAATCACAGGGCCACATACAAAATTTTGCTATGGGGCCCTGTGATTTCTATTTACGCCCCTGGGCACAGCATATCTGGAGACAGGAAGTGAAAGGAAATCTACCCAGTGGGACACAGCATGTATCTGGAGACAGGAAGTAAAGGAAATCTACCCAATGAAACACAGAATGTATCTGGAGACAGGAAGTGAAAGGAAATCTACCCAATGAGACAGAGAATGTATCTGGAGACAGGAAGTGAAAGGAAATCTACTCAATGAGACACAGAATTAATCTGGAGACAGGAAGTAAAGGGAAATCTACACAAATGGACAGTGAAAAAAAAAAAAAAACTTATCAGGGGTTTTAACCATTCCATATTCTATCCAAAACTAGAAAAAAAAGATTTGATTTTAGATAGACTTTAATTACGCTGGACAGGCTGGCGAATGTATATTTTCACTGAGCAGACCTGTGTTATATCAGGGCTGTCTTAGGAAAACTGGAGTGGAAGTGTTACTTAGATTCCTTGTTTGGTTTGAATGATTAAACTTGACTGCTTGCCATAGAAAAAGCATTGGTATCCCTGCTCCAGTTTTGATCAATTAACACATGCAGGGTTGATTCATGAAAGATGATTAAAAAGTGGATCTGTTGCCTGTAGAAACCAGACGTCCCATTTTATTTCAAAGCAAACTCTAGTTGCAATAGGCAACAGCTCCACATCACATTTGTTTTTTGTTTTTTTGCTCAGATTGGTTGCTATGGGCAACAGCTCCAGTTTTGCGCCAACACAGCTAGAATAGATGAGAACATATACTGTATCTCGCCAGTACACCATGGATCCATAGTCAATACTCCAAAGGTTTATTAAAGCTGAACTTTGGGGAAAACCCCAACACCATTGCAGCAGGGCTCCCCCTGCACTGGGGGTTAAATGCTTATTTATGCCTAGGGTACTAGGAAGTAGGACTTTTAGGACCCATTCTCACCATAGCATTGCGCTAAACTTGTTTGAACCGTGCGTTTAGTGCAGTTCTAATACTATGCCTGATGAAGGGACCCTGCGTGGTTCCAAAACATCATATTATATATTATATGTTATTACATGATGATGCAAAGTCAAAAAGGTTTTTTTGATGAAGATCCTTGGTGTGCTGGTGAAATATTCTATATATCTTATATATATTCACCAATTGCAGAATTACTTCAGCACCTATTCAACCAGGGGAATGCCGGTCAGGACTGTGGTGGGATATCCATTCAATTTAGGACAATGCTATTGCACAGTGCATGATGACGCACGCTTAGTCATCATGCAATGGCCTCACCTCCTAGCATGTTACCATAATAATGTGCACTGCGTTGGCGTGTGTTGATAAATAGTGTATGCATTGCTTTTTTTCACTGCATGGTAACACATGCCCACCATGAGGTGCGTTGGGGTGTCTTTGAGAATGAATGGTAACGCAGCGCACCTAGCATCCAGTACTGTGCGCTGTGCAATAGCATGCATGGATTCCGCCCATTTAATGCAACACTATTTTGTAAATGGACTCTTACCTGAACCCTTGTCCCCCTGGTAGTGGGAGCTCAACTCTTCTCTCTGAAGGGTCCCTCAGCATCTTTACATAAACGCAGGCATAATGAAACTGCATTGTATGTGATGATGTCAGAGTGTGACGGCTGGAGCGTTGAGGAGAAGAGGCTGTGGGACCCGGTCTTATATAGCGTGGTAGGAGCATACAGTACCAAGGGATTAGGTACGTGAAATGCCTTGTTCCTGGTAGCCTCAGCATAAACAAGTATGAAACCTGTGCAGTGCAGGGGGGAGCACCACTGTGAGGGATTTTTTTTGTTTTCCACGGAGTTCAGCTTAAAAGCGATCACGGTAAGTGTGATTGTAACATTTCAAAGCCATGTAGGATACCTTCGTCGGGTATGTGTTGGCGAAGTCAGTCACATGCCTGACAAAGACGTTGTGGTTGGCTTGTACTTGCAATCCGCCCCCAGGCCACACTTGTGCAAATGCGTGTGAGCGTGTATGCGAATTTGCAGGTATAGAGCAGCCCATTCCTTTTAATGGGCTACCCTATGCATGACAATCGCACTTCAAATGCCCCTGCAGCTTTTTTCCAAAATGCGCCAAAAGGCGTTGGTACTTTACTACCGTGCATTTCAGTACGATTTCACACCTGTGAAAGCACATTGGTACAGCACAGTGGATTCTAGTATTATTAGCAATGAATAGCAATGGCGCATCTTACAAGTTGACAGGGTTTTGAACGCGGCAGCAACATGTGTGAAAATGCGCATCGTCGTGTACTTGCTGCAGCGCACAGATCTGAATGGGGGCTTAATGTGATGTGATTAATAAACATTTGGACCATTAATATGTATCAACGTTGTGCTGGCGATTCCAGTTGACCTGCTGGTAGTTGCTACAACACTGCCAACTCCAGGCCATGCCCAGGAATGAGTATGATTTGAATTTACTAGTGACAACAAAGTTGGAAAATGCAGATTTTTATAGAAACCAATCAAGTTTTAAAATGAGTTATCAGAAAGGGGAACAAGGATTCTTATTGGTTGATCTGGGCAGTTGCCGTACCCTCGCTGCAGTTTAATAAATCAGCTGCAGAGGATTTAAATGAATGCAGCTTCACGTGTGCAGGATGCAGTTTATGTGTTTTCTGTCTATAGTAAAGCAAACGGTCGGGTGATAGATAACGTGTCACTTAGTTGTTTGTACTGATGGGAAATGTTTACTTTGAAGGGTCTGGGTGCCTTGGCATGCTGTGCCCCTGGCATCCTGTACTGCCGTTCTATTGCAGCTGAATAAACACAAGCCAACCATTTGTCTTGAGAAGACTTCATCTGTCTTTCATTTTTAAGAGCTGATTATATAACCTTAAGGTAGGTCACCAAGAAATGGATAAGCAGGGAAAGTGCTATGATAAATGAATAGTAAATTCCTATTTACCATCCCATACTGCGCCGGGGAATGAAATTGCAGCAGACAAGTGGATTAGCTGATTACAGTCACACTTTCAACTTCTCAGACTCCTCATACTGTTAATTAAAAAGCCCCGAAGAGATTCATTTCTCCAGATTCCTCCAAAGATGAGATTCACCTTTACAGTTCTGGACAATGGCAATGGTTTTGGGAACCAAAATAGAATATTACAAGAAAATAAAATCCTGGGTTAGTGCGACAGAACAGATCTAAAGGGAAATGTAAAGTGATACAGCTGCGACAATGCAATGAATTGTATGGATGAAAAACAACAACCGGTAAGATACCGATTGATATCTGTTTGTAGAAGGGATAAATAATGACACTTTGTTTCATTAGCTACTTAATGATGATTAAGAAAAAAAAACACCTTAAACCCGATTTTGCAACTTTGGCATGCATTAATAAAACTGTACACTGTATATAAACCAACAAACCCCATGCGCCAATATCCCTACTAGCTGCGAGCACCAAAGAAATATAAATTTTTGGTAATCCTAATATTACACATAAACATAAGAATATATATTTATATTAGGAAAACTGTATATCTTTAGAACTACTAGGGGGCTGGTTTGTAAATGTCCATTGCCATATGCACAGCACTACTGCCACTAGAATGAGACAAGGAGCATAGAAAACTCCTATACTCATCAGCGCCATCTAGTTGCGGTAGTGGTAAGCGGATGGCATCGCAGGTGTTCTCATGAACTCCTCTGTGAGACTCAAGTGATCTCGTGTGCCAACAGCGTCACACATTGTGTGAACTTTGGCCGGTTCCTTAAAAACCTCTTATTACGGTTTAGAAGCAACAGTGCGCACACTTTGTAAATCCTAATTAAACACACTGACACTTAGGGGTCTATTCACAAAGCTTCGGCTGATACTTCGGCTAGCTTCTGTTGCGGGAGCCCTTCGGCTCAGTAGGACCGAAGGGCTGTGGTACGGGTTATTCACTATAAGCGACTGAGCGGCTCAGCCGAGCCGAAGGCATATGCTTCAGCTCTACTGAGCCGAAGTGACAGCGTAAGCAAGGTGGGCGCCTCGCAAATGACAACTGGGCAGACCCAGCCGTGATCTTCGCCCAGTTGTAATGACAGATCAGCATACCCAAATGACCTGGGGACGCTGATCCGTCATTAAACAATAACAACTGGGTGGAGCCGACCGTGACCCAGTTGTTATTCATTGGCCGGCACCTGCTAGAAGACTCTAGCAGGTGCCGGCCAATAGGAAACAGTTGGGCGGAGCTA
>NW_017306462.1:75620-93302 GCF_000935625.1 Nanorana parkeri
TCTTTATTTTCTTTTGAAATGTATTATTTATTTAGAAAAAAGAAAAATGTTCGACTTTTTTCACTATTTGCTATTCTGCTCGGTACCACGGAGGTACCAAGCAGAATAGCCGAGCCGAATGCCGCTCGGCAGCATTCAGCTATTTACTCGGGCCCCCTATGTAAATGAGCGAGTGAGCTGCCGGAGCTTCGGCTCAGCCAAAGTGCAGCCGATGTACTGCAGATTTCAGCCGATGTACAGCTAAAATCAGCCGTACTGAGCCGTAGTGAATAGCCTCCAGCAGCTTCGTGAATAACCCTGTTAGTTCCCACTCACACCTGAGCTTTTATCGTATGCGCGTTAAATGTGCAAAAAAAAATGCATGCTTTGCCGCGCCTTCGTGAAACATATATAAAAACGCAAAACACGCTTGATTTGCCATTACCTGTTAATGGCACCCCAAACGCGGCTGGGAAAATGTGGAGAAAAAAAGCACGGGACACGTGTTGCAGATTTTGCTACATGCACTTCTTTTCTCTATTTATCATATGTTAAGGACCACATTGATATTAATGAGGATGTGCAGCATAGGCGGAAAACAAAAACATACAAACACGCGTTCCCGCTACACTCAGGGGGCCCAACAATCACTCTGACACTAAGACCCATTCACACTACACGATGCAGGAACTTGCGTAAACACGCATTTGTGTGCGATGGTACGTGTTTTTTGCCGCACTTTGCACATTGATTTCAATGGATGCTGTATGCCCAGCAAACACGGCAAAGTAGCTCATGCAGCTGTGAGCATCTCGTGTTTTTTCCCTGCACATGTGCGAGCATTCACGTGAGTGTCTCTGTGTGAAGGTGGCCACCTTGGTACAGATGAAGGGATTTGCTCTCTCATGTCATAGCTGCCCACCGTCCCGTGATCTGATGAATAGTGGAGAATCATCAAGAAGCAAGAAGAGACTCAGGTACAGCTTTCTCTCCAGCAAGGAAAACAGTGATCGGCACAGTAGTGATATTGACAAATCTCACTTCAAATCTCTTAAGACTAGCAGTCAGAGGCAGCATAGCCTTAGAGGATCTCACGCTGCAGATATACAACTGCTTTTGAGGGTCTAGGCACATGGAATGCACAGCTATACTTTTGAAAGAATCCAAAGCAAAAGATCAAGCAGAGCACTGCTTAGGACAGGTGTGGGCAAACTCTGGCCCTCCAGCTGTTGTGGAACTACAAATCCCATGAGGCATCCAAGCTTCTCACAGGCATGACTCCTAGAGGCAGATGCATGGTTGGATATGTAGTTTCATAGCCGGATCTGTCATCTGTGCACCGTTGTGCATTACTGCTCATGTGCAATGTGGTACATTACTGTCATGTGCAATGTGGTACATTACTGTCATGTGCAATGTGGTACATTACTGTCATGTGCAATGTGGTACATTACTGTCATGTGCACTGTGATGCATTACTGCTCATGTGCACTGTGGTGCATTACTGTTCATCTGCACTGTGATGCATTACTGCTCATGTGCACTGTGATGCATTACTGCTCATGTGCACTGTGGTGCATTACTGCTCATGTGCACTGTGGTGCATTACTGCTCATGTGCACTGTGGTGCATTACTGCTCATGCGCACTGTGGTGCACTGTGTTAGTGCACTAGGGTGCTATGCAAAATGAACCGCAACACGCAGCACTGCTGTACATGTATTGCCGTGCCATTTTGGGAATGCATGTGCATTTTACAGTGCATTACTGCAACACATAGGGGAGAATAGGCCCTAACTCATAGCAACATTGTCCAGGGAAAGCAGAAACGTGATTGCTATGGGTTCGTGTATTGCACAGTCTTAGCCCTGGCATACTGAGATGCAAGGCTTCTGCTGATTTTTATGCCGGATGTAGCTTTCCTTTCTTGTGTCAGTGACAATATATGAGCGTGAACTACTAATAACGGAATAGGAAGACTCAGCGGGATGACATTTACAATGGAGGTCTGTGGCTTAATGTGAAAAAATAAACAGGTGTTCCTGTACCACCTAGCAGGACTTTTCAGGCTCTAAAGTCTCTTTATCAAAAGCAAAACAAAAATCAATACCGTCCGCCGATATGAGAAGCGCGCGCATTTCACACCAGGAATAATAAAATGAAGGCGACTGCATTTCTCACGGCGGCCGGCCGCTTACAGTATGTCACCCTTTCCCCCCTTCCCACGTTCTGTGACATTAGCAGTCCAGATTGGTGTGAAGCTCCGCCATCAGATGTGTGTCAAACGGAACAAATGTGATCGCCTTTTCCAATGTGACAATGTCATTGGGGAATTGTTGGCGAGCGTCAAATGTTTCATATTACAGATGCACGGCTCAATAAGTTATTAAAGTGTTATCTACTGTACTGCCGTAATTGCACAGATTTCAAGATGTGCGAACAGGCGTCCGAGTCAGGCTCAATGTGACACAACCTTCCGCATGTTCTGAGAGAAGGAAGTAGAAATAAATAATGTTTTGTGGTCCCCAGCTCAATTTAAAGCCCAGTTATCAGGCCATTCAACAAAAATCTTCTCATAAGGGTTACCACACACATATCGTTACAATCTGACCATACAATCTTTGTACAATCAATTTTAGATTTACCAGATCTCTGTAACGTGAGCATTAACCTAATCCATCCAGTCAGTCTGTGTTCAATCAGGCAGTCCTTGCACTACATTGTTTTTATTATATCTAAAGCTGCCCATACACCTTTTGTATATCAGCCGATTTTCGTATGCGATCGCATTTTCCTCTGATATTCATAAGGTTGATGGGCAGTGTACCACCGCAAATACTGTACGATCAATCGACTTTTGACTAACCAGCAGGTTAGAAAACTTCGGTCGAACGTACGATTTTCGCAAGGTTGGTGGCGTTTCCGTACGTAAAAATTTGTACGATTTACACTACTCATACGCAAATGAAAATACGTGCGGTCGATTACCCGATTACCGCAATTCGTCCAGGTGCTTTTTTTTTTATTACTGCTGATTGAACCTTGCGATAATCGTGCCAGGATGGGGCCGCCGTAAGAAAATCGTAGAACCGTTCGATCAATGGACACAAAGTTTCGTCCGATGATCGCAAGGTGTATGGGCAGCTTAAAAGAGATTGTACAATAAAATAGTAATGTGTGTGGTGAGCTTAAAGTAGAACTCCAGGGAAAATCATTATTAACCACTTGCTGCCTGGAGCAATTTCTTACTATTTGCACACGCATGATAAAATATGAATTTTCGGCTACAAAATCCCTAGACAATGATATATTTTCTGAAAGCAGAGACCCTGTAGAATAAAAAAATGCCAGTTGCAATTTTTTATGTTGCACAGTATTTGCACAAATGTTTATTAAACCCGTATTTTTAGGATAAAACACACTAAAATAAAATGTAGTGCACAGAAACAGAATATAATACCCACTTTTTTGGTAAAATATAAAAGACGGGTAAATAGATACCAAACATGTCAAGCCTTAGGCCCCGTTCACACTGAGCGATTTATCGCGCGGTAATTCCCGCGATATCGCTCTCCAATGCTTGGCAGTGGGGCAGGACCCTTTTTGGAGCGGATTTTGCAGCAATTCTAGCTTGCTAGATTTGCAAATCGCGCAGTGTGAATGGGGCCTTAAAATTGTGTTTACCCGTGAAGCCCCAAAAAAACTACAATACCTAAAATTACCCATAGGGGACACTTTAAAAGCTTTTACCACTCATCAGTTTAGTGTTAACAGTGATTGATGGGCTTAGAATTATTGCTCTCACTCCGACGTTCCCGGCGATATGTAATATGTGTAGCGCAATATTTGTTTTTGCACATAGGCGCACCAACGCGGGTTTGCGTATATATGTGCATGCACGTGGGTGGCGGGGGACTTTTAAAAAACATGTTATGTTACTTTAAATTTTTAATTTTTTTAAATGCTTTTTTTTTACACTATCTTTATTACAATCACATGGGGCAAATATAAATGTTCTTAGTGTAATCTCTCTTCTGGTTGAATTTTTGTCAATAGGCTCATTCATGCAGAACAGAGTGAATGCCGAAAGTACAACATTATGGCCACTAGAGGGAGCCAAGAATCATAGGAAATAAATACATGTTAGTAATGAGATACAATGTTATAATTCTAGAGACAGCTGAACGCAGGAGAAACAAGTGAGCGCTACAGGAGAACTAGGCGATTACCAGTTCCAGAAGTGTCGGATTACCAACAGATTTCGGGCAAACCATTTTGCAGCAATGGAGAGAAGTTCAGTGGCACGGGGAGCAGGAAAGGTGAGTATTCTGCTTTTTACTTTACATGTATGGGCTTATGTGAGAAATGAGCATATAAATGTAACCATTAATACTATGTGGATAGCAAAGGCTACATTATATGCTCATTCTCTCCAGCGTTCTCATGAATTATAACATGGTACCTCCTTACTAACATGCATTTTTTTCCTACGATCCTCTGCTTCATGTAGTGGCCGTAATGAGATCATTTTCTGAATCACTCTGTTCTTTATAAATTAACCTTTCAAACAACATTTGACCAGATAAAATATTACACTTACAAGATTTGATTTTGCCCTATTCTCACAACAGCTGATTAACTTGCACAGGACGAATGTACCTGCAGGTTCATTGTAAGAATGACTGTGCAAATATTTTCATAAATAGACCCAATAATGGGCCTTAAATTCTGTCCAACTAGGGGGGATTTACCCTTACTTCCTGTTCTGTCCGGCACCATCAATAGGCAGGAAGTCAGAAGAAACCTCCCTATGTACACAGGACACTGCAGACTTCCTGTTCTGTTAGACACCATCAAATTGACAGGAAGTGAGGAAAAATCTACCATATGGGGTAATAAGCAGCGATAGGAGCTTCAAACCATCCTATTCAAAACTAATAAAAAAAAGTTTGACTGCAGTTGGGCTTTAAGCTTTTCATTCTGCTCAGCATATCCTTTGATTTTCCTATTTCAGCAATTAACAGAGCCATCCTTTGGCTAATAGGCAGAGTTTTGGTTTGCCATTTATCTCTTTCACTTCTCCTTTTTTAAACATATGAGAGATTAATGTAGAAGAAATTCAACACCGAGTCCTTCACTGACCCATCGGCTCTGGAAAATCTCTTGCAATCTGTCACAGCTGCCGATATCTTCATGGGAAGCTGAGATATGCCGGACTTTAATGCATATTGGCTTTTATTTTGTTTAACATAGATTCGAACCATCGCGGATCCAAACCATTTTTTACAGCATTGAGCTGATTTGTGGTTCTAGAACAGATTTTTTGCACATTTCTACATTTAAAGTAGAGATTACAATATAATTATTTACACAAGCGGTCAGTGTAATCAGTTCATATTTTTTTCACATGTATTTTCTTCTTTTCTGTTTCAATTCTTTCCATGGGCAAACGTTTTTTTTTTCCTACAAGCGTCCCCCCGCTTCTGTACATTCTGCCCCCATTGTTTTAGGTCTCATTTATATGGTACTTCATAGTCATACTAGACTTGTGCGCCGTCAAAAAATTTGTTCAGTTTCGTTTCGTTCTGTTTCGTAATATCCATTATTTCGTATTTCGTAATTCGTTTTCGAAACTCTATTCGGATTCGTACGAAATACGTATTTTCGTTAGTTTCGGCACATTTTCGTAACTTTACGAACATTAGTTATGATGAAGTTAAAAAGCAAAAATACCTTTGTTAATATTGGAGTCGATGTGGTAGTTGTTTTTTTATCCGAAATACGAATTCCGTATTTCGGACTTAAAAAAAAAACTACCATCAACTCCAATATAAATGTACTTTGCTTTTTACCTTCAATATAACGAATGTTCGTAACGGAACAAAAATACGTCAACGGAATTTCGTATTTCCTGCCTGTGTATTGTAATGCAACCCTCAGCAGCAGCGGATCCGTATTTCTGATAAAAAAAAAAAATCTTGTCATGTTGTTCAACCTCATTTACAGGGGTAATATTAGTTCCTGTTTCAAAGAAATTCGGATCCGAAATTCGTTAACAGAATTTTGTATTTCGGATATAAATTCGGAAACTGCCATTCGGATTTCGTATGCTTACGAATCTACGAATTTCAGGAAAATTTGTACGAATTTCGATTCGTAACAAAATGAATTGCACATGTCTAAGTCATACCCCATAGACTAATTACCACCTGAGGCCGAGGGGGAAAGGGTGTGCTGCCACTGTGCATTTTAGGGGGGAAGGTGTGCTAGTGATGAATGTTATCCGGGGTTGTGCTAGTAGTGCATCTTACGGGTTAAGTGTCCAGCGTCCCGTTCAGCTCACTGACATCACTGGTTGCCATGAACCTGGTGGGATGCCGTTGTTCTATCAAAGTTTGTGACTAGGTTGGAATGTGTGACCGGTCACGTGGTCAAACATTTTAACGTAATCACGCCCAGTTTTTCTGCGGTGGAATATGTGACCGCCAAAAGGTGAAGAATTCCAACGCTTTGTCAGCTGTTCCAGGGCAGATCGGCATCGCAGATTGTATGTTTGGAGAACCGATCTGCCCTGGAACAGCTGATTGCTCCTGAAATTTCACTTTTATCAGACTTTGTGGAATGTGAGATCGCAGTCATAAAGTCGGACAAAAGTGACATTTTAGTAGCGATCAGCTGTTCCAGGGCAGATCGGTTCTCCTGCACATACGCATACATATGCGTTGTAATTCTTCACCTTTTGACGGTCACACATTCCACCGCTGTAAAAACTGGCGTGATTACGTTAAATGTGTGACCACGTCCCACATTCTAACTTAGTCACAAACTTTGATAGAACACCGCCACAGGCAACCTGGGACGTTCTGGCCAAAAAGGGGCCAGCAGGCACCGCCCGA
Source organism: Nanorana parkeri (assembly GCF_000935625.1). NCBI lineage: Eukaryota > Metazoa > Chordata > Amphibia > Anura > Dicroglossidae > Nanorana > Nanorana parkeri. The sequence continues at coordinate 82,495 of NW_017306462.1, forward strand.
CACACCTGCAGTGCCACATGCCGGCTCAAACTCTTGGAAAGAGTACATTTTCCTGTCCCAATAGTTCTCCTTTAACCGCTGCCTAGATGCATTGGGGTGCCAATCAAAGTTAATAGCACTGCAACACACTGGGGGGAATTTATCAAAACTGGAGCAGACAAAAACTGGTGCAGCTGTGCATGGCAACCAATCAGCTTCTCTTTTCAGTTTATTCAGATAAGATTTGAAAATGAAAAAGAGATACTGATTGGTTGCCATGCACATCTGCTCCAATTTTTGTCTGCTCCAGTTTTGATAAATTCCCCTCACTGTGTTTTTAGTGTCACACTGTTCCATTTATCATGGCTTATTTTAATGTAATGCTGTGATTGGGCCCTTATACTAACCTCTAATTCGGGGAACCATTGCTGCAGAAAGAAACAACCAAACATACTGTACGTACAGGCACCATTTGGTATCTGCATTGCAATTCTGGAGCCTCTTAAAAATAAAGGTGCACTTTTGCTATATGTTTACTCTTGTAATTGTTCCAGCAGCCTTTTCAAAAAATGCAAATATTAACGCTAACCTCTCCTAAAGATAATTCCCCTTTGTATCAATATTATCTGCAGCCTCCTGGCTCTAAGTACTGTACATAGTGCTGTGCTCTGCGGAATGATCTCCTGGGAAAGGGACTGCTCATTCCACTCAATGCAAAGTAGCTCTCCTGTCCCCAAGCAGCACCCTATATTGGTAGGTAGGATCGGCTTCTTTACTGCAAAGACGGATGCAAACACCGAACTAGGCCATATGGTGGAAGCAGGATTTATTATCAGCAAAATAACCAATCATATTAGCATTTTTACATGTTGCAGACACAGGTAAAAAATTATACTGTTTTGTGAAAGTGTAGATATACTTTAGGGAATTGACAGGTGTACTTTAAAGCTTAACTCCAGGCAGCTATATTTGCCTTATATCTTGTTCACGCAGGCGGTTCTTCTGGGCTGTATAACTGAAGCCTCATCCCTTAACTGCTCTGCCTGTCACGGGCTCTCCGACATCTATAGTAGTCCAGCACAGAGCCGTAGCTAGCTCCCTTTGCGCCCGAGGCAAGAACAGAAACAGACAGACGTGTTATGTCACCCGACTCCGCACATGCACGGCATCATACATCCCACTTCCTGGATGGCAGTGTGCATGCACAGAATGCGCTTGTGGCCATATCCAAAAAAGCATAGAAATGTGTTTTGTTTGACGAAACTAATGAAAACATTTTTATTTTTCCTTCATTTAGTCTGAAACAAATTTTTTGTCTAATAATATGTGTGCATGAGTGTGAGTGTGTGTGTGTGTGTGTGTTGTTTTCTTTTTTTATTCATTTGTTTTTTACTATTATTATTATTTTTTTTATTGTTGGGTGGCTTCAGGGAAAAATATCAGGGGTCTAAACAGACCCCTGACATTTCCCTTTTGAAACAGAAAAAGAGACTAAGGACAGAGATTCCTCTGCCCATACAGGCGGGGAAGAGCAGTGGGGATCTGAGCAGAAGCAGGAGCCTGTGCCGCTCCTCTTCTCCCTGCCGAACTGTGACTCTTTTGGCCGCCTGGCTCCCCTGTTGCCAATGGTGACCTGTGCTGGCCATGACAACCGGGGCAAGGGGGCGCAGCGAGGCCAGCCCTGACTACGCCCCCCTCTCAGCTGCAACTGAGGCGAGTGCCTCACTTGTCCCATGGTATAGCTACAGCCCTGGTCCTGCATTGTACATCAGGAAACTGCCTTTACTATTTGAAAGGCTTAGGACAGGCTGAGCTCCCCCTCAATAACATACAATGTCCTCAGGGCATTAACCCCTTGTTAGCACAGACAGTCCACCTCATCTAGTTTACTGATAATCAAATCTGCCAACACAGTGTAGACAAGGTTAATTTTGTGAAACTCACATGTTAATTTTAGTAAACTCAATGTGAGATTGTAGTCCATCACAGGACGGAGCTTGAAATGGTGGCTACTTTACAACACACACAGGGACCACGGGGAACAAACGTAGCCACCCTCCAGAAGGAAGGACAGTGTGAGCACCAATTCAGAGATGATTTGAGGATTTAGAGCCGAGTGATACACAAATAAGATACATTTTTGCTAATTGTTAAGATACTTAATTTCATTTTTAAGATTTAGCTCCTGAGTTTATTGTCACTTTAATGCTCTCCTACCTTCTCCAGTGACATATACTCACCTTTTCCTCTGTTGCTCTGTTCAGCCTCCGGGAACACATACAGAAACCCATTGCTTCCAGGTATTGAGAAGCATGTGACTCCAGGTGACAACACTGCTATCAGCGCTTTCAGAAAATACATTGGATTTATATCATGTAAATAGACAGCACTTAGCAGTGTTCTTTTTAATATGACATTAGCTATTCTAAATTGAACGTAGCGTGTCTGTGCATTAATGGAAGTGTTTACATTTGCCTGGATTTCTCCTATAAATTTCACACTTCCAAACCACTTTTAACCTTCAACACGACAAAAGAAAAACATCAACTTCTTTCTCGCAGCATTATGTCTACTCAAATGTGATAGTTCCACGTGAAACACTTACAGTAATTTCCTCTCAGGTTATTTAGCTATTTCAGTGGCTTGTTGCCGGTTAGAACAGAAAGCTCTGAAGCCATCAAAATACGACTTTAAAGTAACAAAGGTTCAAATCAAAGTCAGATGAAGAGTTGCACAGAGACTCGCGAGCACCATTGAAGTGGCACAGTGAATTCAATTTTGCTACAGAAACTAGAATTCCTCCTGCACTCTTCCTGGTAACTCTTACTACAGTTTTCGGTAAGACGTGGATTGTCTACTACAGACTATTAGTATTGGGTAAGTTATGTACTGCATTATAGCTGAGCCAAGTTTTAATGTGAGACTGTCCTTTGCACATGCAGGACAATGCAATAGGTTTACCTTAGGCCTGGTTCAAGGCAGAGAGATTTGAAGAGCTTTTCTAGAAGTGCTTCAATGGTTGACATGTGGATTCTTACTGTATCCTATGGTGACAGTCCTGTCCTGCTGCTTGTTGAAGCAGAGAAGTCCAGGAGCTTTTTTGTGCCTTGATTGTGTTTTTTCTTCCATAGATGTCAATGGGGGTGCTAGAAAATATGCAAGAACAAGGATTTTAGTGTTCTGCTCCTAGTAAGCCTAGACCTTGCAACAAGATGGAGGAAGCAGGACTTTTCTCCCTGGGTGTTGAACATTTTATAAGACTGTGAGGTCAAGAACCATTCTAAAGGACCCCATATGACCTGCAGTTGTTTCCATGAAAGGTATATCGGACACAGCTCAAGGTAGCTCAGAAGCCACAACAACAGATTCCACAGAAAAAAACAGAAAGCAGATAACAGGAAAGTGAAGACTACTGATGTCACAAAAATTGCTTTCAGTTGGCTTGAGCTTGAGATTGAAAGAACATGAAAAAAAGCATAAAAAAGGCTCCAAATTGCTTGAAAAAAGCTCAAGTGAAAATGTGCACCTACGTTTAATATCAACTCCACCAGCAGCCTATACTCACCTTCCCTACTCTCCACCGCCACTCTTGTGCATGACAACTGGCAAATCGAGCACCATCTGTCACATGGTGGCAACATAACAAAGAAAAGTATTGAACTTTAGATATACTTTAAGCGTCCATTCTGCTCAAACCACACAGAACAGTCCACAATCTCCCTATGCACAATTGCAATCAGTAGTAACCCTTACCATTTTACACTACCCCAAATTAATTTATGGTTTTGATAAGGGCCATTCCAGGGGTGGTGGTGGGGGGGGGGCAGCGACTGGCAGAGCTGTCAGCAGGGGGCGTGGAAGGGAGCTGTTAGTCGGCCATGGTGCCCCCCCAACGCACAACTGACGCACCAATGAGATGACATAGCCCCAAGCTCTTGCAGCCTCCTGGTATATTTAGATCAGACATCCCAGGTGGCTTTGGTCAATCAATCGGAAATGCTCATGCAGTGTTTCATCAACGGACCAAATGCAAGAACCAGCAAGAGATAGCTGGCCTCCCTGATGACACGCATGGCACATATGCATTTTTTTATAGATTGAACTGTGAGTATCCAAGGAGGGTATGGAAGCTTGAGAGCTATGTCATTCTCAACTAGGCAAAACAAATCTAAAATTGAGGGGACATATGCACATCAAAATGTTTTTTTATTTTGGCAATCTGTGAAAAGAGGGGGGCGGGGATTCATATTAGGGATGTAGGTGTGGAGAATGAAGTTCTGCTTTAATATCTCTGTTATTTTCCAATGCTGTATAACTTTTAATAGTGAAATGTAAAAGTTGATTGTTCTCACAGATATTGTTATGTCAGTTCAGGGTATCATTTAGTTCAGGGTGTAATGCTTAGCAGAAATATTATTATAAACAGTGTACAGCTTTATAACATGCACCCCAAACTTGTTATTATTAGAAAGATTTGTGTATTCTCCAATGCATGCCGTATAAAAAGACTTCTCCCCTACTCTGTACTTTTTTTGTCTTGCATTGGCACAGACCACCATAGCTGTGTCTGGTTTACCATACCATTTCAGTAACAATAGCTTGCCTAGCAGCCCTCCAAATGGCCACAAGTGACTATCAAAATCTTCTCCTACCAGTGTCTTCAATGCAATTCATATCCGAAATTGAGTTTGGCAAACAAAATTTAAGAATTGTTCAAAATAAGGGTGAAGCAAATTTTGATTAGCTCATCATCACTATTGATTACCAATGTCTGGGTATTTTCCAACTGACTATCAATGTAGGGCATCATTTTCTCCTGACCACCAATGTAAGGGGGCCCTGTTTCTCTAACTACTAGTGTAACGGGACAATATAAATGTTCTGTTCTGATTATTATTATTATCATCATCATTAGTATCATTGTTATTATCATCATTATTATTGTCATCATTTCTTTATTTCATGATTATTATTGTTGTATAGAGCAGGGAAGTGTTGTAAAATGATCCGCTCTTAGAATCAAGTACTCTACATATTCCTCATTTTTTTAGACTTCTCCTTAAAACCTTCTGTGGCTTACTGATCATGCTAATGTAACTTGTGCTGTAGATATATCAATTTTTTGCATGAGTTCACCTAAGACCTGAAAATTATTTCAAGGGTTCCTCTGGGGTAAAAAGGTTGAGAAAGGCTGCTTTAAATAGTTTATGTGAATCTAAAATAGTCTTTAATCTTGGGAAAAAAAAAACTATGATGGTTTCATTCAGGTATAACAGATACTTTTATGGTGTCCCTTATTCTCTCAAGCTGGCCACACGTGCAGAAATGTAACGTTATATTTGTTGTTTGTTTTTGTTATTACTGTTGCATCTAGGGAAATTTAAAAGGCACAGCTAGAGAGCTGTTTTTAGCCTAACTCAATTGATCAAAGGATGATCGGACACTTCTCTTGAGAAAGAACTGTTGTAGCACAAAATGCATAAGAGTTGTATTCCTGCTGTTGCCTTCAAATAAAGAAGTTTGCTAAAGCTTGGGGTGGAGTAAAGCTAAACATACAATGTTATATTTTCTTTGTTGAACCTGTGGGCTGAATGAAGAACTGATAACAGATTCCCACATCCACCTTCATAAGCATGGATGGAGGAATCCCCTGCTTTTTTGGATTGTATTGTGACAACGGCCACCTGCAAGTGTAGAATACCCAAATGGAGCTTGCAGTCAATCAGCCAATCAGATTGGCTGACATTCCAGATCTGCATAAGTCTTGCAGGTAAGTGGTTCAAAATATACATAACAACAAGGCCACTCCTAGGTCCTTTGCTCCTCTCCCTCCATCCCCGAGTGCTGCAACCTCTGGATCCCTCTACTTCCCCACACTGTTTATATAAGAAAGTAGTGAAGCCACGTGCCACTGAACCCTTACATACAACACTTTATTCTGTCAGAAGTGAGAGAGACAACCTATCCAGGTTCTACATCTGTAATAGCCAAGCAGCAATCATTTCTTCAGGTCAGCAATGGTGGCTCATTTATTTTATCTAATTATTAACCTCATGACAGCGTAAGTTGAAACAGCAATGCATGTATATCCAGAACATTTTATCTAATTTTGGATTTTATTTTTATTGCCAGGTTTGTATTGCATATGTGTCCTTGCTGGGGTGATTAACTCTCTGTATTTGTCCTAGTGACCAACATCACAAAAAGTGATGGGGAATCCAACATTTTACAATTGTGTTCATAACAAGAGGTGAGGGAAAAATGTCCATAAGGAACACCTACTGGTTTGTCTACTGGACAGGAAAGCTGAAGGGAAATATACCTAGATGGGGCGTACTCTATTATGCTGGATAGAGTAGAAAAGGGGTTTTACCGTTCTCTACTCTATCCAACATGAATAAAGAATAGTTTGAGGTATACCATACATTTAAGTAACACTCAAATAAAAATAAATAAGTGCTGCACTATACAAGAAAAGTATACTTTTAGTGGTATATCAGATAAAACATAATTAAATATGAACCCACAAATACTAGTTTTCAAATCTGAAAATGTGCAATGTATAAAGAAATACAAGCTTATAGCAAAAAACAACAACTCAATAACATATATATTGAAACTAAATAATTCAATCCAAATTCACAGTGCAACACAAAAAGAGTCCATGCGAGTTCTTGTGTAAAAAACAATCTAAATATAAATTTGTGGATATATAAATAAATATTCCAAACTTGTTCCGCCGCCAAGTTGTATTCACCACATCAACAACCAATGAATTAATGCTCACCTAAGACTCACACCCTCACAGTAGGTCTGATAGGTATGTAATGTGTATTTTGCGCCAGTTGAGGAAGAGGAAGGAGTTTTGGGGAATTGCTGGAGAGTTGAGTATTAGAGGGTCAGGTAAGCTCCAAATGAGCAAAGTGACCGTGTCTCTTTTCAAATACCTCAACAGGCCATATGGGACATGTCACACACTATGGGAACCCAACATGTGACATCCTCCTTGTAATTATCCTTCCTTGGACCAATACACTGATTACCTCTGTTCTCGACTTCACGATAAGGCAGAAGAATGATGCCAGGATCATGTTGAAGCTCTGAGCTCATTCATTTGTGAGAAGTAATATTCAGTAAACTGGAAAAGAAGCAGACGGCCATTGTCCCGTAGCTTCTACTTCCAGCATTCTTCAAATTTTTCAGCTTTTCATTAACAGACCTGTGCGTAATTAGGTTTTACAGTGCATTACCGTCTTAATACCATTCTTATTCCTGCAGTAGTAAATTGACCTCACTCTAATTGTTTTGTTAACACCCCATGACAAAGGAATGGTGCATTTTACGGATATTCTACGGATATTCTACGGATATTTGCTTCTGAGATAGTCAGTGAACTCAGAGACCTGAGATTACAATGCTTCCTGTGTGGCCTGGGGTGAGTTAGAACCATAAAGAAAGAGTGAATAGGATGTTTCACTTGTAACATGGAAGGCACAATATACCATATAATAATGATATACATTAAGGTATAATAATGATATACTGTACATTAAGGTATAATAATGATATACATTGCAGGGCTATAAATGTATTTGTCTTGGTTGCCCATCTTATGCAGGGCTGATAAAACATGTTATGAGATAGGGGCCATAGATTGTATGCTCCTTGAGGACAGGAACCGATGTGAATTTACAGTATGTAAAGCGCTGCTTAAAGGAGAACTATGAGGTGAGTGATTTTCACTCATTCTCATAGTTAGAGCTGACGTGTGACATTGAAACATTCACACGTTGGCTCTAGTGATCAGAAACTGAGCGAACACATGCTGTCGCTCACTCACTTCCAGATCATCTCCCCACAGAGAGCACTGACTGTCAGTCACCGCTCCCGTAGGGATTCTCCCTCTCCCCTCTCTGATCCTCCAGCGCTGACTGGAGGAATGGACAGAGAGGGGGCAGGCACAGATGTCAATCAGCCAGCTGGGTGAAACGTGACAGTATTGTTGGGATCCGTCCTTGGCTGCTGCGTTCTCCACATATAGCGGGCAATAGCCCGCTATATACTGAGTTTTTGGTCACGGGAGGACGTTAGTATTTGTCCTCCTGTGACCCTAAAAAGAACAATTGTCCTCCTGTGACCCTAAAAAGTTTACCCTATATTTCTATTTTAAATAACGTAATTGCCAGTATTTTTTTTCCTTTACCAATATTTTATGGACTTTTTCACAGGAAGCAATAAATATTCACTGTTGCCATAGCACAGCAGCTTTCTGCTGCCCATTTGTCCTTTTTATCTGTAAGGACACAGGGTTTCAATATAGAGACAATACAGTCTTTACGAAAAAATCTGTTTTCAGAGAACAGAACAGAACGTGGCTAACAAACACACTACAAGAGTTACATGAGAGAGAACAGAAAGAAGAGCAAGGTGTTCAATCACCTATAAATCACCATCAGCTAAGTTTAGGCAAACCCTAACTGAATGACATTTAGAGGGTTATTCACAAAAGTGTGAAGAGTTTGGAGATGGCAGGAGAAGTGAACAATCGAGGACAACATAGCTGATTTGGAAAAATTCTCCAATTCAGCTCACTTTCCAGTTCAGCTATGTTGTCCTAGATTGTTCAATCCTGCTGCCTTCTCCAAACTCTTCACCCTTTTGTGAATAACCCTGTTAGTTTCTGTATGACAAACAATTGCCATTTTTTTTTCATAATTTGTTGCATATCAACACTGCTGATCTCCTACAGCCACTGTGCAGCCTCTTCATGTCTACAAGCACACACAGGGAAGGTTTCCTAATACAACAGTGGAATATGCTAGTGCAATCTGCATTGGCCATAGTCAATCGTAGTCTCTATTGAGAGAACATGTGACGGTGACAACACAGATGTCCAGTAGTAGATAGGGACTGAGTATAGTCACAGGATATATCTGAACAAAAATCATAGCAGGATCCCCAGGAATTATTTTAAAGAAAGCAAAATATTTAAAAATATTGAAAATTACTTTGGAAATTATATTATCATTAGAGTTTAGATACTTTAAGAGGTTTGGGTCCAAGGTTTATAATGGGATACTTGTTTAAATGTACAGGTGGCCCTCCGTTTACAACAACTAAATTTGCACTGATTCAAAATAGCCCCCTTTTCTGGAAATGTTGTAAATTGAAATAGAAACTGGTGTAAACTGAAACCCAGTAAACAATGTCAGTCAGTGGAACGTGAGGAAGTTAGGTTCCAAGCCTCTCTCATTGACATAAATTGACATAAGTAATGTAACACAGGTTCATTTTATTTAAAGGAGAACAATGGGCTGAGTGATTTCCACTCATCCTCATAGTTAGAGCCATCCTGTGACAAAGAAGCTGTCACAGGTTGGCTCTATTGATCGGAAAGTGAGCAGAAACATGCAGCCGATCCGTTCACTTCCCGATCATCTCCCTGCAGAGAGCGGTGACTGTCAGCCATTGCTCCCTGCAGGGATTCCCCCCTCCCCACTCCGATCCTCCAGTGCTGAGTGGAGGAACGGACAGGGAAGGGGGCGGGCATGGCTGGCTCTGCCTCTAGATAGGCAGAGCCAGCTGTCACTCATGCAGCTGGGTGGATCTCAACAGTATTGTCGTAAATTGTCCCGGCTGCGGCGCTCTCAGTATATTGCGAGCAAATGGTCACCCCATGACCCTGAGCTTTGGGTCACCCCATGACCCTAAAGAGAACTATGGGCATAAAAACTTACCCCATAGCTCTCTTTTAAAGCTCCTTGTATGAGCTCATGCAGCAGCTTTAAATATAATGTACATGTATTTGATTACTTATGTCAATTTAGAGAAAGCTCTGGAACATAACTCCCTTGCTTCCCATTGACTTACATCTATTTACAACCATTCCCTCAGGAACCTAACCCCTGCATACATTGAGGGCTACCTGTATGTCAAAATTTAACTACTACTGACTACTTTATAACACACAAAGGGATCATGGGGGAATACAAGTAGCCACCATCCACAAGGAAGGACAGTGTCAGCACCAATTCAGAGATGATTTGAGGATCTACAGCCGAGTGATACACAAATAAGATACATTTTTGGCAATAGTTAAGGTACTTGAATGTATTTTAAAGAAATGTAACTCCTGAGTTTAGTGTCACTTTAAATGCAGCAGGAAAAAATGAGATTCACTTTCAGATAGGGCTGTGCTGCGTGGAAGGGCTGTCTAAAACTCAGAACTGGATGGACAGAAATACAAATCCATTTCTTAATTTAATGTGTGTATTTAGCTGCTTGCCTGGAGGTCAGTTTTATCAAAGGTTAAATGGTTGATGAAAACAAATCGCAGCCCCTGTGAAACTTCAGATACAGGAAGGGGTAGAAAGAGTTTAGAAACAAAATCTCATATACTATAATCACTTTGGAATTGAAAAACTTCAGGCAAGTGTGTAAAAATCCACCTTACTTCTCATATATTCTTCCAGAAGACATGAAATTATTTTTTCTCATTCCAGCTAGTGTTATTACTTGAAATGTGTCTGACTCAATGACTAACGCTAAAAGTTGAACTCAGGCTTGAGCTGCTTTGTAGTGGGAGAATGCTGCGCTCGAGATCTTTGAGGAGGAAGAGAGGTCAGTGGGGGCACCAGCAGTGTGATCATATTCATTAATAGTGTAAAGTGTTGTGTCCAGGTAGGACACGGGCATGGAGGTCATTCACTTTACATTATGTGCTGTGGAGCACAGCAGGGGTGGAATGTGCACTGTTTTATAAATCCTTGAAATACTATCTTCACCATAACTGTGTAATAATAAGACCCCAAAGCGAAATTATTAAAGTG
>NW_017306462.1:93982-145356 GCF_000935625.1 Nanorana parkeri
TATATATATATATATATCTGGTTGGTAAGTGCAAAATATACCTACTGATCTTTCAGAAATTCAGAATTGTCCTGAGTCTTGTTCACTCTTCAAGTATTTTCTCGAGGAGCCTAATCGGCCCTTTCGATTTTTATCTTGGACTACAGGACAACTACTGCCGCAGTCGTGGAGATGAGAACATTTGGAGGGATATAGTAGTTTCGAAAAAAACAACTGGGCAGGGATGACATAGCTTTTTTCTGATTTCGGTCCATAAAATGCTTTGTGTTGTCAGTCCACAACAGGAAATGAGGAGCTGAGTGCGTGTTTGGCAGACCAACATGTATTCTTCTGTACTTGTAGGTTCTTTGAATGTTCTTTGAAGGGATATAACATGGCCAAAAATGCATGTACTGCATTTTCTTGTTATTAATTTGCCCTGCCATTTTCTTCTAGGGGCCCTCTTTCTCTTTTGATGCCAATTTCTCTGCTAACTGTTGTTACAGCTGTTGCTTAATATGCACTTCTTTGATCCAAATTTAGTTATTGCTACCTGTTTACCTGTTTGACTGTGTAGTCCAGTGATTGCCAATGTATGAGGTATATGAGGCTCCAATTGTGGCCAACATCACCAGTATATTCAAAGCTACAGAAGATTGCCAGAGACTGCAAACAAACTACAACAGTTGCATGCTCTGTAATGGATATATTATCACTCTTGGTTACTATATTTGCAGTGCTCATTGACAATTATGGTCTTCTACATAGTAGCATTTGTTGGAAATGCAACAGCATAGTGATTGTATTACTGACTGTAATTATGTCTTTTGAGCTGTAGATGGCGCAGAAGTGCAATGCTAGTCTATGTTAGTTTTCTCTATGCATACTTATCTATGATATATACAGGACGTTCTGTGTGCTGTATAATGCTATATTCTGATGTAATGTCATTATAAGTAAGTAAAACTTGATTCAGCATTCCACAAGATCTCAGTGCTTCATCTAAACACATAACCAACAGCATTACCTATGAATAGCTTGAAGAAGGCAACTGCCTTCCCTAGCCTACTTCAATTAACCATGGCTCAAATGGATGCAATTTATAAGTCCCATACCAAGAGCCCCTGTCTTCTGCCTTCTCCTAGTTGCTCCACTGGAATGTCTTAGGCTTTACACTAACCACAAACAGAGGAAAGACCAGCCAAGAAGTGAACAGTAGCTGAAGATTTCAGTATTTACACCTACTGCTCTTTTTCTGAAAGTGGCAGATGTGGCCTGTAGAAGGCCTATGTGTACAGGGGTTAATCAGCCAATGAAAGTAACCTGGACATGAAATCAAAAGTTTGGCTGTCTGATACCTCTTGCTGAGGCCATAGACAGGTAGGATATGTCAGTCACAGCTCACTCTTCCTAGATACACTAGAAAATTGCATACACTTTTACTCTGACCCTATTTCCTCTTAAATGAAGCCCCTTCCAACACAGCCACAGTGGACACATTTGACGAAATGTCCTGATTTTTCACCAAAGAACATTTCTGGGGTTGGATAGGAAGACCTGACCTTACATTTAGAGGTGCACTAAAGGGAATTTTCAGGCCAAAACCTAAAATTTAAAAATTGTCAGGCCGAAACCAAATTTTTTTTAACCTTTTCAAAAATGTTAATATTTTATTTTTATTTATTTATTTCTAAACCTTTTAAATAGTTCACTCATAACCTGTGGAGATAGTATGTTTACCTAGTCCACAATCATAAATGAACAGGAAGTGATGTAGAGCACTTCCTGTTCATTCATAAAGAGGAGACACAGAGCAGCACCCAGTGAGGAGGAGAGAAATCACGGATGCACCGCAATTTCGGTCTAAAGATGGTACTTTCGGCTTTTTTGTGCCATTTTCGGACGATATATTATGGTGGCCCAAATTTCGGTGCATCCCTGCTTACAATCTATGTTACAAATGATCTCAAATGGGTTCAGTAGGGTTGAGATCAGGGCTCTGTAGAGGCCACTCGAGTTCCTCCACAGCAAGCTCATCAAAACATGTAATGGTGAAAGGACCTTTCTCAACACTCTTGCCCTAAGTTTGTTTGCTTTAGCATTAACAGGACCCTCCTTCACTGTAAACACATGCAATCCATAAACTGAAGGGTGTCCATATAGTATATTTCCATGATATTGATGATTTTGACATGCCAATTTTATTGAAGTTACACTGTGCTTAAGTATTTTTCCATTGTATACTTACTTTAAAAGCATGCTCCACATATTTAGGTTGTAACATGAAACATGGTCACATTCCCCCCCCCCTCCCTCAAATTGCTTCACCACACCTGAATGGTGGGGTGCTTCTCCCTGCAACATTGTTTTTTTTGGGGGGTTGTCATACGTGGACACAGTCACATAATCCATTAGCAGGATCCTTCCATAATCCCTGTGAATGGAAAAACTGCCACCATGACATAGGGACTCTTACATCTCATTGGACATCACTGCACTTGTTTACTTCCTTTGGCCTCATAACAGAAGGTCCGTACCTCTGTATGGACCTGGGGCTAGAGGAAGAGTCTACAGGAGCCACGTATCAAGGTTGAAATCCTCTGCAGGCTTCACCTCAAAAATTCACTAAAAGCAAATTGTTTTGTTTTATCAATGTGACTTAATTTATTACATTTTTTCAAAAGGTGCACTGCAGCTTTAAATGTAAAATGATTGCCTGGAAATACTATAAAGAGCTGACTCATAAGCAAAAGTACATCGGGCCTAATGATGGCAAGGCAGCTTGCTAGCTTTCATTCCCTAACCATCATTAGAAAAATGAATCTTGTCTTCTGACGGGTTGCTATGGGCAGCTTCTCCAATTTTATTTGCTCAGCTCCTGAGTGTGCGTCTTTTCAAAGTACCGCCATACATTCATAAATACAAATGTTGTGCTGCCTGGTCTGTGCTTTGTGAATTCTTTCTGAGTGTGAGAGATCCTCATTATATTTTTTAAACTTTATCTTCCAGCTATTCTTGTCTAAAAGCGCACTTTAAAATAGGTCAGTTTACATTAACTCGCAGTAATCTCCCAGGGCTTTTTTGATGCAGTCTCTCCAAAAGATAAATGTAATGCATTTTCAGAATGAAAAAAAAAATCCCCAAAAACACCATAATAGCTTTTGGAGAGAGGAGAAAGACAGACGTTTCAAATTGCAAGCAGAAAAGAGCTAAATATAATCACTTGTAAATAATAGAAATATAGTCAGAGGAAGGCTGATTGCGTGATGATGGCTATATACATTATGAGATTGTCACATGATTATGAATGGGTTCTGTACAGCTGTGCATTCATATGCTTATAGTGGGAGATCTCAGAAGAGTTACAAAGAGCCTGGAAGATTACCTTATACTGTAGGGTATGATATTAAAGGAGAACTATGAGATGAGTGATTTCCACTCACCTCATAGTTCTAGCCGACCTGTGACAATGAGACTGTCACAGGTCGGCTCAGTAGATCGGGAGGTGAGCGAACACATACCAGGTTCGCTCACCTCTCGATCCTGTCACGGCTCTCTGCCGTGACAGGGGGAGGGCTGGATTCCCCTCTCCGATCTGCCAGCGCTGACTGGCGGAACGGACGAGGGAGGGGGCGGGTACAGCTGGCTCTGCCTCTAGATAGGCAGAGCCAGCTGTCACTCACGCAGCTGGGCGGATCCCGTCATCTACGTCGGGATCCGCTCCGGCTGCGGCGTCTCAGTATACCGCGAGCTGTAGCTCACGGTATACTGAGCTTAGGGTAACGGGAGGACGCTAGTTTGTGTCCTCCCGTTACCCTAAGGAAAACTATGGGGAAAAACACTGACCCCATAGTTCTCCTTTAAGATTGCCTAAAACCAAGTAGTAGTTTTGTGCTGAGATTTATGTTCAGGTCTAATGCATTTCAGATGCCCGCCAAAGTAAGTGTACTGCTTGGGGTCAATTCACTATTTTAAGGAAGGTGTTAAGGTCAAGGATTGGACAATTAAGGTTGTAGCCTATTTCTGGTGCAAAAAAAATGGTGACCAGATGTTTAACAATGGTCCAGTTTTGTATCTTCCCTTCATTATGATGTCATGCTAAACGTCTTCAGGACCCTGTGTGGACTCCTGTGAGGGGCCAGTAATGGACACTTTTGGCTGCCAATGGGCAGAGCCCCCCATCACTAGGAAAACATATGTCAACAGTACACAACAAACTTGTTAGGTTTACGGATTGGGAAATTAGAGCACATGGTGACTGGAAGTTCCCTCTCTTTGATGGTCAGCCATCCGGTTTTGTATCCACCCTTCATCATGACATCATGCTGAAACTCTTTAGGACTCTGTGGGGACTGCCACTTATGGCAGTGCCCGCGTCACCAGGAAAACATATGGCACCAGCACACCAACTGACTTGTTTCAAGCTTTTTATTCTTATACGATCACATAGAAATGCTTACCTATGTGATCATACATAAATAAAGAGCTTTTCATTTTGAGACAAGCTTGTTGATCATCTGGTGACATATGTTATCAATGTGATACACCATGACCAGTCAGGAGTCGTTGCAGCACTTTCTTAACCACATGATTGATTCCAGTAGGCATATAGAGGAAGATGCTTATGCCTGTCACTAGGAAGAGAAATGGGCACTGCAGACCGTACCCTTCTGCTCTTCATAGCTGACGAAAGAAGAACTAGGACCCAGTGTATTACATGGCCAGTTGGCAGTAGATGCAGCACCTACTGGTAACATGGCCGATATAAATGTGCGAGAGAACTATGCTCCATGCCAGTCACCAAGAAGACTAATACTATAGCAAGACCATACAATGGATACTTTGGCTTGACTCACCTACATTTTTAGCACCTCCTACCTCCCATAACCATTATGAATATCTCCCTCTCTCTCTCTCTCTCTCTCTTTTCTTATTGGAAAACCAGAGGCAAACAACATAGGACATTTACAAAAAGGAAGTGCCAAAATCAATTTTCCAAATAATGAAAGATCATTATGCTTCTGAGTACTAGAAAATAAACTCGCCATTTCACTCATTACAATTCCATCTATAAGTGACCCCTCACACCAAATTACACACTTACCTTCAGGAGCTACATTTTCAGTGTTCAAGTAATAAAAACCCATAATAATAAAATAACCAATTGAAACCAACTAGAAATAATCTTTTTGTCACTGGAAAAAAAAAGGTTGCTATATGTTAGTGTACATTGCAAGTGCACATAATCTGAAATGAAAGTGATAATTAGCCTGGTGGAGGGTTTCTTTATAGAAAACCTGTATGCACAAAATATGGATGATTTTGTTAACCTCCAACTAAAAATACCGATTGGCTGTCAAGCAACTCTAATTCTTGTACCACTTCAGTGACTTCCTGACTCACTGAACTGGTGCAAGCATTCCAATTAGAAAATCAGAGTGAAGAAAGTAAAATCACATCTCCTGGTCTGCATACTTGTCCAAAGTCAGTGACCCAAAAAGTATTGAAGCTATGGGATCAGCATGACAGCCCAGTGAAACACCATCTTTGGAAAGAGAGGTCAACCAAGGCAGCCTCTCTATTCTTTCTTTACATGTTTCCTTCAAGTTCTGCAGGTCAATGTCTAAAATTATTTGTCATTCTAGGTGCTAGTTCTGTGAAATAAATATTTATAGCACGTTGCAAAGTTACTAAAAGAAAAAAAACAAAAAACAGCTTGTAGCATATGTTCCTTTCACTGTCTGTATAAGCTACTAAGAAAAAAATAGACAAAAATGAACACATGCAGCATTAATCCAGCTTAGAAACAACCTTACTATGCAGTTTTCTGCTCCAAGCACAGTTTTGATTGCTACATACTCTAAAAATACTCAACGGAATATTGTCACTTGTCTTGTGATTTCCCCCGAACAGGTACAAGCTCGATTGCTGCACATAAATAGTATGTGTTCACTTTACTGACGTATGAAAACTTAAAGTGACCCTGTTACTATGTGGCCAAAACAAAAAGTAAAGGCAGCCGGTAAAGGAAGGCGCTATATTGTTACCTCTTCAGCAGCCAATGTGCTCAAACTCCAGCACATTGCTGTTCCCCAGCTGCAGCAGGTATCCAATTCTTCAGATGTCAAATACCTACTGACCGATAAATCCATGTTTTTTACTTTGTTTTGGTCCTGTAGTGACGGGATCACTTTAAAGTAGTCCAAAAGTGAGGACAAAGAACTAGTGACCAGTATTGACTGTTGGCTTCCGTTACTGACTTACCATGCCTTGTTCTGCACCATCCTGTGTGTAGGTAGCCATCTTGGTAGAGACATGGCTTATCTTTCTCATGTCACAGCTGAACCCCTGAGGACTACCCCTGGTGGGGTAATAATCAAGAAGAGCAAGAGAGGTAAAGGGATCATAGATCTAACAAAGGGATTATGGAGAAGCAGGGAAAACACATGTCTGCAGAGCAGAGGAGAACAAAAAGGAATACAGTAGAGATATCTCCAAATCTCATTCCAAATCTAGTAAGACTGTCTGTCAGAGGCAGCAGTGCCTTGATCTCACACTGCAGTAATACAGCTATATGGCTACAGAAAAAAAGCACAAACTCACAGATCAGGAAGTGCACTGATACTATAAGGAGGAACTCAAAATGAAAGATACTGCTTAGGCACAATTAAAATTTCTAGATGTTCCCTATAAGATTTTACATTCAGGTCCACTTGAACAAATAAAATTGTTTATATTATAGACGTTATATGTTAAGCCTTAAAGTACAATTAAACCTTTGGGTTTTTATATATATATATATATATATCTAGTGCTAGCAAGCAGTAGATATATGTAAAAACATAAAAAATAAATAAACAAAAGTTACCAAATATGAAAAAACTTGCCTGTGTCTCCGCCGCTCACTCCAGTCCGAAGATCTGAAGATTCTCGAGTGGCCGTGAAGGATCATGGGGCGGGCGCATGCACAGCACAGATCTTCGGCTGGGAGAAGAGGGGAGACACAGGGTAATTCAATGCATGCAGCCTGCAGCGTGCACGTCAGACAGACACCGCGGGACCCAAGGAGTCGGCGCTGGATCGGGGGGGAAATGTGACTTTAATGTCACTTAAAACAATCTACAGACATTGGACCTCAGCTGGACATGCAGGCACAAATTGGCCGCTGATGATTATATTACTAGAAGTCACAAAGAGATGTGTCTTGTTTATACCCCAGCTCTTTATTAAGGCAAAACTCCAGGTCCAGATACTTGTAGATAATTCCAGGCTTTTTATTCTTTGCATACTTCATTTC
The DNA here is from genome assembly GCF_000935625.1 of Nanorana parkeri. Taxonomy (NCBI): domain Eukaryota; kingdom Metazoa; phylum Chordata; class Amphibia; order Anura; family Dicroglossidae; genus Nanorana; species Nanorana parkeri. The sequence continues at coordinate 101,259 of NW_017306462.1, forward strand.
TCTTTTCCTCCCCATTCTTCTCACAGTGGCCATTTTTATTAAGGGCAGATTATTACTATATCACCCTTTACATCCTGGAACTCTGGCACATGTGACTAGGACATGTGACAATACAAATCATCTCAGGGGAAGAAAATGCCTTTCCCTGAGATCTTGTAATTTTGCAGATGTGATTTCTCAGCAATGTTCTGCTGATGTAACCTTCCCAGGATGCAATGCTTGTACACGATTACATCATTAGTGCCAAAGTGGACCAGGAAGTGGAAAAAAAGAAATTGTAAGTAAAAAAAAAAATATGATGGTTCAGCTAATAAATGTAAGATGATTTAATATGAGCATGCAGAGCTCTATGTCATTTTAAGTGAAAGCGGGGTAAAGGTCCACTTTAGGGGCCTTTGGCTGCTGCAGCGGAGGGGAAGAGAGGCTCTAGGGTGAGTATAACTTTTTTATTTTCCCTCCTAGACACAAATTAGTACTTAAGCTTTGCAGTGTGCGGTATCCCCACTGCAAGGGTAATAATAACTTTCCCCAGAGTTCTTCTATAAACACAGCTAAAACTGGATACGTAATATTTAAGCATTTAAGCAGCTCTGATCATTGAATAACAAAAAAAAAAGTTTTCGTTCATACTGGAGATCTCCTTTAAGAAGCTGGAGGTGACTGAATTAAAAGAGTGTACCCATTATGGAATAATTAGGTTTGGGTAGATCTAAATGAGCCGAGAGCTATTATTTTTTAACTGCCCATTGAAAAGTTTGTGCACAAAGTGCAGCAGCTGCAAAAAGTGTCAGTTGTAGCTAATTGAACAGTCACAGGAAGTGTATGTGCCTCCACTTTATAATCCCCCATACTCATATTTGTTCTCAGACATTAAACGTGATGACAGTGTCTGTAGCTAGGTGTCATTGCTGATTTGTGCCAGCAATTCACATGTAGTAAGCAGTTTTTCTAGCACAGCTCACTAAGGGTTTAGTCTACCTCATGTGTATCTGCCATTTTAGATAAATGTGTCTAATGTTGATTCTACAGCACGGAGTTCCAACTGGCTTCTGTTATGAGGAAGAAATACAAATAGATTGCAAGTGTCTCAGAGACTGTGCAGGGTGCCTAAAAAAAAGCTACACCAATCCCCTTGCCTTTAGACTCCCAAATATTTAACCCCGAAATAACCCAATAGACCAAGACTGGAATTAAATAACTGCCCCTTTATTACAAAAATACAATGATTAATACAAACTGACAGATTTAACTTTTAATCATATGAGGTTGCAGGTTTATGAAGGCGCCATCACTTACTCTCTCCATAGTCTGTACGGATCGCCTTAACTAACTAGACCCCCAGCCGCAATACAGGGGACAACTTACGAACTGCCGCAGAGACCGACCCCTTAAATTATCTGTAGCTCCACTCCAGTTGACCACGCAGAAATCGAGGACTCCATACCAGGGACGGGTCCCCCCCCTCCCCAGAAAAACACTCCAACCAGCACAAAATTAACTGCCATGTCCACCTTGTCATGAAGGCCCTGTGCTTATTATTTCTTATCTTTTTTGCTCGGGGCTTAATTAAATTTAAACTCCACCAGAGTCCAATCTGCCTCCAGACGTAGCTCAGAGGGCACCTAAGATTTATTCTTCTTGGTAGTGAAGATACCTAAATAGCTTCTGTTCTCTGACAGATCGGGCTATTCTTTGCGCTATATTTTTCATCCAGGACTGGCCTATGCTGCAATAATGGCATCAATTCCCATAATGTTATCAGTACCAACAGACCCAATTCCTTGGCACAGCTCTTAAAGTGGACCTATCAATGATATTTACACTTTATGTCAGGGATAGGCAACCTTGGAACTCCATCTGTTTTGAAACTACCAGTCCATTGAGGCATTGCATGACTCTGACAACCACAGACATGACTTCCAGAGGCAGAGGCATGATGGACCACAGCTAGAGGGTCAAGATTGCCTACCCCTGCCTTTACCCAATCACATGACTGTGACAGTCAAAAAAGTAGCCCATAAATAACAATGCTTCTCTTGAGTCCTTTTGTGTGACTTTAAAGAATAACAGCACTTAATAAGTTATCTTTCCTATGACATCCCAACCATTCTAACGACCATCCAAGTCTTATACTAACCTGTTTAAAGGACGCCCAGTGTGAATGAGGCCTAAATATGTGGTTGTTGTATATTTGCTTGAATTTCCCTGTAATAAATAATATGTGGTAATAAAAGCAAGCTTATATGGAAGCACATCCTTCCCTTTCATGTAAATAGAATACCTTCAGCTGTGCGGAGGCAGCTGTCACAGCGCTTATTGGATTATCGGAGTGTCAGCTCCCAGCTCTGCAGGCTCCACTCTGGCTGTACGCTGCTTCTTTTTAACATATTTGCATCCTACAGAGAACCTCACCCCTGGCTCTTTAGCTTCATATATAGCTAGTATGTTTGATCACACCAGAGGCCAGATGTCTTATTTTATTAATTAATGCACAGCAGAGAGAACTGTGACAGTTTAAGAATGGCAGGAGCAACAACTATAAATATCACTTTTCAGACCTATGTCACACTTGCAATGCTGACACTGGCAAAAACTCACCAGAATCAGGATTGCTAAATGAGCAGGATGAACACTTACCTGCATGGTATATTTCACTCCCTGGCCTGTAGTGATGAGCAAACTGTTAGGTTTGAATCGAACCCAGGGCTGCCTGTGTCCTTACAACCAATGATGCGGTGGGTCCTGCACATTGTCATTAGTTTCTAGGATGCTAGTGGCTGGGCTGCACAGTGTCATCCGTTACTAGGATGCAGGCAGGTGCACTATAACAATCAGTAACACTGTGGGGCTGCCAGCATCTTAGAAACCAATGACGCTGTTGCTAAGTTTGCCTGTTCATTGTACTGATGAACACAGCTTGGGTGAAGGTTGATCCTCTGGTTGACCCAAACCTGAAGCTCATCCTAGGGTTGGCACCTTTTCTTCAAGTGAAACCCGAACACTCTAGCGCCGTGCGTGGCAAATCTTTTTTTAAAGAATATAGAGGAGAGAGCGAGGAGAGGCAGCCAGGGGAGGGAGTAGGGAGACCAGCTATAGGGGACTACAAATCCCAGCAGTGCATTATATAGCAATACAAAATAATATCAAGCTACATACTCATTGTTGTTCTGGGTTGGCGCCCTGATGTCTCCCGGTGGGCTGGTGTCCTGTGCGACACTCGGGTGGGCTGTGCAACACTCAGGGCTGTCTGGGCTATGGTGTCTCACTAGGAGTCCGCAGGCGGGCAGCACAGTGTCAGGGAGCTCAAGAAGGAGGAGAGGAGCAATCACAGATGCGGCTGCCAAGGTCCCCGGCAAGCGCAAACTGGGGTGGCCGCATCTGCCTGAAACCTGAATCTTCCTCTGAGCTGCAGGCACCTGTAAACAGGCACACGCTGCCCACATCTCAGGTGAAGATCCGGTTTCTAACTGATGAGACTGCCCGAGATCACGCTTGCCGAGAACCTCAGCAGCTGCATCTGTCAGAAAAGTGCCGTTGTCGGCACTGAGTGTCTTGTGTCTGTTTGCCCGCTGGCTGGATACCCGGACACAAGACTCCAAAACCAGACTGTCCAGGTGAAAACCGGATGGGTGGCAACCCTAGCTCATCCCCATACCAAATGTCTGAGATGAGGGACACCCAAGCAAAATGTATTTAGGCAATGGTCATGCCCCTGTCAAGCCCCCAGTTATACTGACCATTTACAGTTTGTGCACCAAAAATGATTGGTTAAACCCAGATATTTTTTTTTTTACCATGTCCTTTTATTTATACTGGATTTTTAAAAGAGCAAACATGATCATTAAGAGATAAGATGAAGGTTTAAGTGCAGAATAAAATGTTTGGTAGTTAAATAGAACCTTTTCATAGATATCTGTACATCAGACCAAAAAGGAGTACAAATGAGGAGGAAAGAGGGTCAGAGGGATTTGGTTCCAAACAAGGAACAGTTGGGAGGTATGCTATTCTGGCAGGCAGCATCTTCCCTGCTTTTCCCTACCTGTTCCCTACCTTTTTACCTGTTTCTTTGTATATGGCTTTATTCTACATCTATGCCCTTTCCACTCCAGGCTCTATTTAGGGGTTCTGCCCCATCAGCCGACGCTGTTTGTTCTATTTGTGAGTAGTGTATACTATCCCAAGCTCTCATTCTCTGTTCCTACATATTCCAACTTGTGCAATAACTCACCTGTATTGGTCTTCAGTTCCTGACTCTATTGGCATATAAAATAATGTTTCCTGTATCATGCTACCCCTTGGGTGGCTGGTTATCTAATAAAGTTGGTCAGTTTTTCGTCCTGACCTCTAAGCTTAAATCTGAATATAAGTCTGCTTCACTGCCTGATCATGTCTATACTTTCATCTATTGCTAGCTATGAAATGTTGAGGGCCTCAGCTTGGTTGTCCTGCTGCAAAACCATTTGCATACCTCCCAACTGTCCCTCATTTGAAGGGATGTCCCTCCTTTGCAACCAATTCCCTCTGTCCCTTTTCCTTCTCAGTTGTCCCTTTTGCGGGTAAGTCAAGGATGTGCCCATTGCCTAAATACATTCTGCTAGAAGCGTCCCTCTTTCCCATCTCAGAAAGTTGGGAGATATACATTTGCACCATCAGCGGCTTTGATATGGACCAGGCTGCAGCATTTTAAGACAAGGCCAGATTCATATTTTGTGACCCTAGGCCAACTGTATACTCCACCCCCCATAATCAACAGTTCTTTGCCCTGCCATTTTTTAAGATCAGCTGCAGAGGTATTTTCTCACTTCACATAAAGCACGGTTGGCTTAAGTGTGTGTATAGCTAACATTTTTTTTTTGTTTTATATAAGGTAGAGAAGAATTAAAGTCCCTGCAAAATATTTATTGCTGCTTTTGTCCCCAACGGGGAGATCCACCCTCTCTATTTGTCCTGGTGACCATTGTCACTGAGACAATGAGAAAATGATGTGAAAGCCCAAATTATATAGTTGTCAACAGTATGTGAAGTAAGGGGAAATCATTCTTTGGGGACACCTGTTCCACTGACAGCTGTCTAAGAGGGGAATTCCCCTTACTTTGGAGAGATTTTGACTCATGTTATGTTGCATCTGTGGAACAGGAAATCTTCCTAATAGGGCACAAGCAGCAAAAAATAAAATGAGAGGGATTAATTCTTCCTTAATGTAGTCAAAGCTGGGAAAAATACCAGCCTTATGGTCCCTTTCCTAATAGCATTGTGAACAAGCCTCATGTTTGCCAGCTAGGCTGGTTATCTGTTCTCCTGTCACCATGCTGGTGACAGGAGAACAGTAAAATTCCCACCAATCAAACTTACATTCCTAAGTTTATAAAATGTACATAAAATTCATCTTATTAATCATCAATATGATTATAAATCAATACAAACATTATCGAATTGGGGCAGCCCATAAAAAACAGCTTTTGTATACCATAATAAATTAGCATTGCAGTATACATTACATAACATTATTTACCTAAATGGTAATAAAGCATTTTTCATCTGAACACAGCACAAGCACAATAGCTGCAAAAGATGATTAATTAGATCATACACAAAGCAATACCTTCCCAAGCAAAAGGAAGAGAGAACTGCAACTGCCTAACATTTTGGGGCCAAAACAGCCCCTTTCTCAAAAGCATGTCATTCATTATTTTCTACTTAGGCCAATATTTTTTATGGGCTGTTGGAATTTTCTGCCATTTTTTTTCTTATTCTTCTGCCAAGCTCTTATACACTTTTGATTATTGCATTATGGCGCTGCAATTTTTCGATCCATAGCCCTTAATTTCAGTGCTATTACATACTGACAGCACTTTATGTCTTTGGCACTTTTTCAGTCATGTGATTTCAATTGAATATTTAATCATGGCTTTCTGCGGATACTTCATGCAAAGAAAAAAATTGGCTGCTGGGAATGGACTGCAGCACATTGAGAATTTGTTTCTTCAGGGATAGGCAGTATGGCTAGATTTATAAAAGGGACATTCGTCTTTGGTTGCCATCAACCTTACTGAATCTCCACTCCCCACTCATTGCACACATAGCTGGATATGCATTGATGTACTTTGCTCATTGTGCGCTCTTTACAGATGGCATACTTGTACTAAGCTTCTCAAACTTAAACCTAAAGCATAATTCTAGCCAATTTTTCTAGAATGATTAGGACGCAGTTAATGCTTCACAGAAACAGATCAATACATATCTTGTGAGTTGAGTTAGGGAACAGAGTGCTACAGTGCATAATGGTTCAGTAACAACAATATGAACCAACAATATGAAGGCAATCATGACTATATTAGAGCAGCAAAGGGGCAATGATGACAATAAGCGGAAAACAGATCGGCATTCGTGAAAATATGGGGCAATGACAATAACAGTAACAGCAGTGATGATAAGAATGACAAAAGTGACATTGTGGGAATAACTCTTGCTCAGCCTGCCCACCAACTAATCTTTACTTTAGGCCAGTCGTCATCTAATGGAAATGCTGGAGTGCTGTAGGGATATTCTGGAGTGCCGCATGCAGATGATGGAGTACTTCATGGAGATGCTGGAGTGCTTCATGGAGATGCTGGAGTGCTTCATGGACATGCTGGGGTGCTTGATGGTGATGCTGGAGTGCTTCATGAACATGCTGGGATGCTTCATGGACATGTTGGAGTGCTGCCAAAGTCTCCGGGTGAGATCCAGAGAGGTCCCAGCTATGTAAATGTATATCTTTTTTGTGAGTCTTTTCCTATTTTCACACGCTGATAAAAAAAAGTTTAACCCCAAAACATAACATGGCATTTTTACTGTTCCGTAGACAATCCTGGCTGAAGATACACTCACAAATATTTCTGTGAGGTGCCTGTCAGACGGTACAAAATCAATCAACAATTAGCAACCTGGAATCTTTATTTTATCTTGTAGATAGATTGGAATATTACTTGTCAAAGCAGACGAGCTGGGAATGTTATTTTTTTTCTGCTTCTAAAAGCAATATCAAATTTGCAGTTTTAGGAGTTTTAGGAGGTAGCTGGCAAGCCTTTTCAATCATGGAACGTGTCCTTCACTTTATGACTACCCACATTAACTTTTAAAACAAACCTTTTATGTATAAAAACTCTTGCACAGTTTCCTTGTTGTTTTCTTTCCCTGATTGAAGCCTTTTGCCCCCCATTTTAGTCCACCACCCCTTCCTCATTTCCCCTATCCCCAGGCATAAAATTTTGAACAATTCCCTAAATATATTTCCTAATACCGGGTGTCCTCTGGCTGGCCCCTGAGACATCATGTGTCTCTTCATCTCTGGTGGTGGGCAGTCCTTACTGCTGCACTGAACTTCACTTATGCAATAATAATGACATGTAAATGGAATTTAGAGCTGCAGTACTGTGAGCCCTAGCAGGCATCATGATGCACCCCCAGTGAGTATGTCCATGACAGCACAGGCTCACAGGAAGTGGGTTGAATGATGCTGGCCGTCGATCAACCCAAAAAAGAAATTCAATCCAGTAACCCACATGGGCTTTTGTACACAGTAGTTACTGACGTAAATAGGGGGTTTTGCAAGTGAACTTAAATATGAAGCTTTGCAACCAACATTGCTTCATGAAGGACCGTGCATGTCAGACCAATCTACTAACATTTTAGGACCTAGATAAAACTGAGGCATGGGCTACAAGATGGCAAATGCAATATATTATTGAAAAATGCAAGATTATGTACATGGGAGTAAAGAATGTGTGCACAAACTACTATCTAGGGGATGCTACACTAGGGAAGTCGGACATGAAAAAAGACATGGGGGTGCTCATAGATCACAGATTTGGCAATAGTAAGCAATGCCACGCAGCAGCAGCCAGCAAAGCAAATAGGATACTGTCCTGCATTAAAAGAGGGATTCTAGCAAGCGATAAGAGAGTAATACTTCCACTTTATATATCACTGGTTCGCCCTCATCTTGAGTATGCGGTGCAGTTTTGGTCGCCAACCCTCTGGAAAGATGTCCTCAAGCTGGAGAGAGTTTAGAGAAGGGCTACAAAATGAATTAAAGGGATGGAAGGCCTGAGTTATGAGGACCACCTCCATCAATTTAACTTATTCACCTTACAAAAAAGGTGCTTAAGAGGGGATCTTATTGCCGTCTTCAAAATCAACAATAGGGATCACAATATTCAGAACAAGTTGTTTACACCGAGAACTATATTGAGGACATGAGGGCACAACAAGAGGTTAGAGGAAGGGAAGGGGGGTTTAATCCTAGACTGTGAAAGGTTTTTTTTTTTACTGTGTGCATAGTAAAAATCTGGAATTCCCTTCCACAGGCAGTGGTATCCGCTGATAGCATTGATAAATTAAAGAAACTTCTAGATGAGTTTCTTCATTCACTACATATACAAACCTACTATGTTACTATGTATGTGACTCATGGGTAATAACACATTCTGTATCATATCTGGGTATTAGAATTATAAAATATATAACTTTACTTGGTTGGATACAAAGCAGCTGTAAATGTTTCTAAACACTGTAGATGTATAAGTGCTGCACACACAAAGGATCAGTAATAATAGAGACCCAGCCTAGCTGATCTTATGAGGGCTATGCTGGGTGACCCACTCTGATTAATGCACATCTCAAGCAATTTTTTGAGTAGACATAGAAGGAGTACATACTTTCAAATTCTGATTGCTGTCCATGACCCCACTTAAGAAATGTTAGGTTCATTTCTGTTTATGTGACAGCAGGACAGGAAATCAGGGGAGCAGCTGCAACTACAACACGATGATATAGTCAGTAATCTCAATATCAACAACCAGTACTGCACTGTCTCCTCTTCCACCTTTGATGTTATAAGGGATGGTGCCACAGTGAAAATCCAATGTGAAGTAAAAACCAGCACATCAAAACTTTCTCCGCTGGATTTTTGGTTTGCTCGTATTAATAACTAGAGATGGTGTGCAGGTTCACCATTACCATGGGTTCAAGGTGAATCTTGTGGGTTGAAGATTCAATGTCCCCACAAAGTTTTGTGCAGTTTCACCTGAGATAATTTTTTAAACCATATTGCCTATGAATTATGGTCTGCAGGCTGAGAATGGCCAGTAAGGGTGCTTTTGGATAAATCAGCCCCCTCATTATAAAAGGGGGGTGGGTGGAGGGGAGCACAAAGCAGCCATAGTCTCAGTAAATTGGTAGATGTTGTAGGGAAAGCTGACAAACTGCAAATGAAGAGACTCTGATCAGCTGTGAAACTGTACTTTAATTCTGATTGCTAGCTCTCTCGTCAATCAACATTTCTGCTCCCTTTTATGTTCTTATTATTTATGGTTATTTTTGTCTTTTATTTGATTTTATTTGATTTTGTGGATTACATGAGTCCAGGGTTACTTTTAGCTGCTGTCCTGACAAAAGCAAACTTTTTTTAAAATTAGCAGCAGCCAAGGTTTTCTTTAAAATAATCGGCTTTTGTTTCAGGGGAACATTATTTTGAGGGTTTTTTTAGGTACTTCTTTGTATTATTTATGTTGACAGGACTTTTATTTTGTGTTGAACTTTTTTTTTGCTGCTGCCAATCTTCTCTTCAAAAAAGTGAGCTTTTGTTTGGGATGTTAAAAGTGCAGCATACATTTGGAGAGAAACTGTCAGGAGCCGAGTGGGGTGGGGAGGAGAGCACTATGAGCTTGTCACAGGAGGATGAGCTCTCCTCCCGCACTGCCCTGCTCAGCCTCCTACACAGATCAGGAGGGTGATGTGTGGACAGAGACAGCAGTCAGCTGTCAAATGAGAGCTGTCAAATGAGACTGAGCTCTCCTCCCCACACCGCCTGCTTAGCCTCCTGTGGCAGCTGATTCAGGATGGAGAGTGGTACAAGCAGTCAGCGATTAGTGACCGCTGACTGTTTGTAAATAACTGGACATAGTATGAGTTACTATGTGCTAGTTATGAATGACTGGGAAGTGATCTACATCACTTCCTATTCATTCATGATTGTGTACATAGCAACTTATACTACACTGAATGGCCTGATTATTATGACCACCTGACGTTTGTAGGCAAATTAGCTATAATTAGCTATAATTTCGCGCTGAAGTTGCTAGAGGGCCAGACCATTATAAATAGGGAAGCAGGTTGTTTACCACGACAGTAGAAGTGATTTTTTTCTGAAGATATGGGTAAACAATGCGATTTAACAGCCTTTGAACGTGGGATGATTGTTGGCGCTCGGAGCCATGGAGCGAGTATCAGCAAAACAGCATAATTTGTTAAATGTTCAAGAGCCGTTGTTGTTTAAGTGTTTAAAGACTGGACTGTCAGACGAAAATTTGGGTCTGAACGTGCGAATTGTGGCCGTCAGCGACTAGTCAATGTTAGGGCAGAATGGAGAGTGGCAAGACTGGTACAAGACAACAGAAGGGCAACAGTGCAGTGTCAGATTCCTCGCATCACCTTTCAACATCTCGTGGAGTCACGAGGCGGCCCAACAAAGTCATCTTGTGGAGTCATCTCGTGGCCCAACGAAGTACTGATGGGGTGGTCATAATAATCTGGCCACTCAGTGTATATCCACAATGTATATATGAACAGGAACACTAAGTACAGTATAGAGGATTCCTTTTCATTCAGTGCTGTGGCTGCAGAAAAAGAGATTGAGGACTCTGTGTCCTCAATCTCTACATGTTGGTGCACCTCTAGCCTGTACTTTTTGTCTCTAGTAAATTTTGGCGTATTATTCCTGATCAAAACTGTCCCACTACTGGACAATTTTACACTGCTGTATCTGCTGCAGCTCACCATGCCTTTGCTACAGTAGTTTGCCTTTTAGCCCTAAACATGGCCAGAATTTAACAAAATTTCCCCCCAGAGACTTCAATCTATGTTCGGGATTCACGAAACACTTGGCAAATTGAACATGCGCAGATTCACCCATCACTAATCATCCCGCAACAGAGGTTTAACCTTTCACCATTTTACTGAAAAAAAGTGTTTTGTCCCAACAGAAGGTGATGTGAAATCTGTCTAATGAATACAGACTTCAAATAAATGCATGTCTGAAATAAGAAAAGGTTTTGGTTTGAGTTGTGATTTAAGTATTTCCAACTCCCAATGAGAGTATGCCAGAAGGTTTATTATACCCTCAGGCTGTTTGGTTTTGCCCATCTGCTCTGTATTTTACTTTCAGCTGGACAGTAATATGACTACAGCATGCCAAGAGCTGGCCATCAAGCATCAACGAGTCATTATTAACACTGGCTTCACAAGAATATATTCCTTAGACTGATGAGAAATAATAATAATTGTTATTATTATTGTTATTATTATTATTAGTAGTAGTAGTAGTAGTATTTTGCTTTAATTTGACACACATTTAATTAATAGATTGTTAGACTCAATCAAATTATGATCAAAAGTAGGAATATTGTTGTTGAAACATTTACAACCCTATTCACTAAAGGGTGAAGAGTTTGGAGAAGTCAGGAGAAGTGAACAATCTAGGACAAAATAGCTGGAAGTTGGAAAAATTCTCCAATTCAGCTCACTTTCCGGTACAGCTATGTTGTCCTAGATTGTTCAATTCTGCTGCCTTCTCCAAACTCTTCAGCCTGTAGTGAATAGACCTGTTAATAGAATCAGATTTCTAAGTTTTAAGGGCCCAGTAACACCATAACCAGTGTGTTCCAGCGCGGACCGAGCCGGGAATGCACGAAATCGCATAGATCAGGCCTAGCCGTGTTCTGAGGTGGGCTTGGGCTTGGCAGTGCCATTCATGTCACAGGCACGTGCCCCAGCCCGCAGTGTGATTGCCCGCACTGGAACGCAAGGTACAGCAATGCCCTCCATTCCAGTGCAGTGCAATTGGAAAAAGTAGTGCATGCAGCATGTTTTCCGATCACACTCCACCAGAAGGGAGGGCATTCCTGTACCTCATGTTCCAGTGTTGACAATCACACTGCGGGGGGCGTGCCTGTGACATGAAAGGCACCGCCAAGCCCAATCCCGCCCCAGAACGTGGCCTGGCCTGATCAATGCGATCCAGTGCGTTCCGGGCTCTGACTGCGCAGGAACGCACTGGATATGGTGTGACTGGGCACTTAAACAGTCGGTCAACAGGAAGTCTGTATGGGTGTTAAGCCTTTGATTTACATGCCTGTAGGTGTGAATTGCCTAATGTACCTATGCAGACTTCCTGACAGCCTGACACCAAAGATGGTGAAACGTCTTCAACATTACAGAACAAGTCCAGCTGAATGTGACTAACCACTACTAGCTAAACTCCAAACATGCTTTTGATTTTTGTAGAGCAATTGTAATGTCAAAGAGATTGTAATAAAACATTTGTGGGCACCACAATTACTGTTGCTATTTATCTAAAGCCACCAGTTAGATTAATGCCAGCCTTGGAAAATGACAGTCAGAATCTTTGGTCCTTAAAGAGAATGCAAAAACATGTTAAAAATGACCAGTAACGGATGTATGATATCTAATGATTTCCTACTATAATCATATAAATGTAGTTTAGGAAAGCCGGCTAATGCTTAGGATTTGTACTTCCTAAAGGAATCTGTTTTGATTGGCCACATCATGCTTTCACTGAGCGCAAAACTTGCATCTCTCAGCAACACCTGTCATGTATGGGAAAGAAGTCAAGTAACTCTACAGAGATTAAAAATTATTTTAATTATGGTTTTCATCCCCTGCCTTTTGCTGTGAATGATTCCCTTGCTTTGACATACTAATAGTGTGCAAATGTTAGAAAAATCTGGTCCGGACAGATTAGGTGCAAAGGAAGGCCATGGATGAATTATATTGCATTGCCCTTAGCAAAATACTAAGGAATCATTATACATTTCCAGGGAAGCCTAACTTCATAGAGTTGTTATTAAATGAACACTTTCCAGGCCACGTTTAATATTTCACCCCTGATTTTTTTCTAAGACATCTGCTCAAATTAATTTTTAGCCTACTGTATGTGATACCACTACCTTGGGGTCAATTTGTTCACTAGAAACCCTACATGAAAAATGGCTTCCTGAAAGTACAATGTACATGGCCTGTTCTCCTTTGTAAAATACTTTGATGAAGCATGATTTGTTTTTAAATGATTTTGTAATGTGTTTTTCAAGTGTTGTTGGAGCTATAGCAGTGTCTTGGGGAAGATTTTTTATAATGGTTTGTTACCAGGCCGGGGAATGGTCATGTATGTATGCTGAGAAATGTCTTATGTGATCAACAGCTGAGTATTTGTAATTAAATCTTACTCCTGTTGCATGATCTTTGACAAATACACTATATGCAGTGGCATAGCAATCACCATGGCGACCCACACGGTTGCTATGGGGCCTGGGGCAAAGGGGGGCCCGGTCAGGAGGCCAGGCCCAGCAGTGGTGGAAGAGGAGGCTGGGGCCCAGCAGCGGCAGTGGCGGCATTGGTGCTGGTGGAGGAGGAGTCCGTGAGGCAGCGTAGGTGGCCGAGGAGGCCAGGGCCTGGCATCGGCAGAGGTTGCGCTGGTGGAGGAGAAGGTGGTGGCGATGGGGGTGGCCGATGAGGCCGGAGGCTGACAGAGGTGGAGGTAGTCGGGACACGGTGGGGTCTATAGTGGACTGTGTGGGGTCTATGGTGGGCTCTGCAGGATCACTCTTAGCTGGGCTGTATCGGGTCTCAAATGGGCTGTGTGGGGTCTCAGGTGGGTTGTGCAGGGTCTCTGGTATGTGTGGTGTCTCAGGTGGGATCTGCAGGATCTCAGGTGGGTGCTGTGGGGTCTATGGTGGGCTGTGCAGGGTCTCAGATGGGCTCTGCAGGGTCTCAGGTGGGCTCTGCATGGTCTATGGTGGGCTCTGCAGGGTCTATGGAGGGCTCTGCAGGGTCTATGTTGGGCTGTGTGGGGTCTCTGGTATGTTCAGGGTCTCAGGTGGGCTCTGTGGTGTCCCAGGTGAGCTTTGCGGCGTCTCAAGTGGGCTCTGCAGGGTCTGTGGTGGGCTTTGCAGGGTCACTCTCGGGTGGGCTGTGTAGAGTTTCAGGTGGGCTCTGCATGGTATATGGTAAGTGCGGGGTCTCAGGTAGGCTGTGTTGCATCTCTGGTGGGCTCTTCAGCGTCTCTGGTGGGCTGTGCGGGGTCTCTGGTTGGTTCTGCAGCAGTGAGTGGTGCAGTGATCTGTTCTGAGCCTCTGTTCTGTTCTGAGCCAGCAGGAGCAGAGCTGAAGAGAAAGAGACAGAGACAGCGACAGGCACGAGAACATGTTCTGGAAGTAAGTACTTTTTTTTTGGTGGGGTTGCGGTTTGGGGGCCCCATACAAAATTTTGCTATGGGGCCCTGTGATTTTTAGTTATGCCCTGACCATATGGCTAAACGTTTTTGGACACTTGAACATCACACCTGCACTATATGACCAAAAGTACACCTCTCTAGTTCAGCTATTTCCATTGAATGGTACTATTAATGCTACAGAATACAAAGCCATTTTAGACAGTTGTGCAGTATCTAAAACGTCCATGTAAAAAGGTAATAGTGATATCAGGCCATGACTTTCCATTGAATAGCGGTTTACTCTCCATTGTTGCTTCACCTGGCTTGCCATTAGTATTACTTCACTGCAACAAACCTACCCCATTGTCTGCCCTGGACACATTTAAGCAGGGTCCAAATAAATACATCTCAGTGGCACAGGAATGGTGTGACTTGGTTGAAAAGAGGTTGTGTGTGCCTGTTCTTACACACACTGCATAATGTAACTATTGAAATAAAACTGGATGGGTGGCACAAAGACTGGTATCTTTACCAAGGTACTAGAAGACCTTTTGGTATTGGTCGGGCATGCCACATGCATAAAGTAATAAAAGCCATATACCCTGCATGATCCACTGCAAAGGGAAAGAATAGCATCTCTGAAAAAAGGATTTAGGTAAGGCTTTTTTAAGCAGCGATTCACTCAGAATAACAATGTCCGTGGAAAATCTTACAGAGGATCTTATCAGTAACACTGTAAAATCCCTTAATACTTAGGTCGTTGACTTTTCCAGCCAATAGGATGTTCTGTACCTACATGACAGAAAATAGCACTTCTGATGTAGACCATTTCCTGCAAAGTAAGCCCATTTTATATAGAGCTATCAGTAGTCACATTTAACTGGATGTATTCTGTAATGTTGAAGACATTTCACCCCCTCATTTAAATGGCTTCCTTGAGTCTTATGAGTGTCATGAACACACCCCAGCATTGATAGCCACAAGGCTAACTCATCATAGTCAATTCATCATAGCTTCATTAAATGTTTCAAGATTTTGGTTTTACAGGAACATGAGAGAGTGTGTGAAAATACTGGAGTTTGTTCCCAACAATCATTTGAACTGGGCCGACCACGTGGACATCAGTGAATCTTTTCAATGGTATAGAACAAGTCCAGTTGAATGTGATTAACTACTGGTGGCTATACTATGACCTGAATAAATAGAAGACATCAAAGATCCATTTTGGTACTAGGCCTTCTCCTACACACATACATCCAACCCATTGAAGTCCTCCAATGCACACTGTGGCTCTCTTCTCCTCCTCCTTTTTCTTGTCTTTTGTCTTATCTTTCCTTTCATTTTTTTTCTCACTTTCTTCTTTTCTTTCTTGTTCTTCTGAAAATGTCTCCTGTCTTTAAAAACCACTGAGCTCATCTTTGCTAATGACGGAGAAAATTGGAAAGACAACAGGCGTGATACATAACATGATTTTAAGACCTTTGTGTCCGCCACAAACCCAAGGAAACATTAGACTGGCCGTTATAGGGAGAATTATTCAACATAAACACCTCCAGATAGTGAGCTAGCAGTACTTACAATTCTCATCGAGGAATGTTTTAATTATGCTTCCGGATAGTGTGAAGTGATCATAAGAATTGTGGATTAGGAGGGATTACAGAAAACATGTATCATCTGCAACCCTCTTGAACATTATGCTTCTATGAATATTAAACTTTTATCATTCTTTCAGTTTCAGTACATCTAAAGCACAATAAAACGTGTTAGTTGAAGGAGAGCACCACCTTTCCAGAAAATCTGATATTGTAAGGCAAAGCTTGGAAAAATAGATTTTATAACCCATAGTATTCGCTTGTGCTGTGATTTTCTTTAAATAAGTACGAGAAAATGAAGCTTGTCCCAGGCAAAAAAGGGATGATTTGGGCAATATTCTATCCATTGCAGATGATGCAATTCAAAACACATTCCCACCACCCACCCACTTACCATACACACAGCACAACATGTACACCTGCTGTTACTCTCGGTTTAGGTATTGCCAATGATCAGAAGAAAAATAAGAAATGTTAATTACACATTTTCTAATTTCATTATTATAGTAAGGTAGAAACCCTGGACCCTTAGTACTTAAACCCATAGTAAATATGGGTATACACTGGTAGATTATCAAACAAACTTTCATATGCCAAATCTCTTCAGAACATGCAACAATGCCATCAGAGACTTGAGGAATGTTGTTCAGAATTGCATTTGCTGATTTGATTTTAGAATTCAATTTTGGAATCAATGGAGTTTCTCCAACAAAAAACACATTCACTATTAGAATTCCCTTTGCTCAAGGCACATTTTCCATCCTGCCCTTTGTTTTTGTTTTTTGTTTTTTAGTTACTATAGTTACAATGAATTGTCAGTTCGGTCCTATTAACTATTAGAAAATTGAACAAACGTTCCAAAAATGTGTTTTCAAACAAAATTCTGCTGGTGTATAGCAAGCTTAAGAGGCACTTACATGGCAGCAATTAATGTGATGTGTTCTGCAGACAGAGAGCATATTAACTTTGATACTAATGGTGTGTGACACACTTTAGGCCTCACCCACCACAGAGATTTTCCAGTGTGCGGTACAATAATCTAAACAAAAGTGACCGTCACTGGAGCAGATCCATTGATTAACACTTCACACAAACACCAATAGCCACCAACACATGGTGTAACAGAAACAAGCACCATTAACAGCATCCGCTCTTGTGATTCAGGCCATTACAAAATTACTGTATCACTCGCTACCACACCCACACAGGAAAGTCACATAGTTTACAGTAAAGTAACGTCTACAGAGAGGTAGTGTTCTTCATTTCTATTTACATTTAGAGATTCAGCATAGTGATTTTTAAATATCATTTAATGAAAATAAAATAAAAAAGGTCTAAGAAATATTTACAGAAAATATATCACAAAAACAGACATAAGCAACAGTAGAAATAAAAAGGTTTAAAAGTGAAAAAAATACTTAAAGGAGAACTATGAGTGAAAATCATTCACCTCATAGTTCGAGCTGACGTGTGACAATTAAACTGTCACAGGTCAGCTCAATAGATTGGGAAGTGAGCGAACACATACTGTTGCTCGCTCACTTCTCGATCATGTCTCTGCGGAGAGCCGTGACTGTCACTCACGGCTCCCTGCAGGGATTCCCCCTCCCCCTTCCGATCCTCCAGCGCTGACTGGTGGAATGGACAGGGAGGGGGCGGGTCAATCACGCAGCTGGGTGGACCTCGACAGTCATGTCGGGATCCATCCCGGCTGTGGCGGTCTCAGTATACCGCGAGCTATAGCTTGCGATATACTGAGCTTTGGTTTTACGGGAGAACGTTAGTTTGTGTCCTCCCGTGACCCTTAGGAAAACTATGGGGAAAAACACTTACCCCGTAGTTCTCCTTTAAGTTCACCTGGTGTTTGGTGCAGTGCAGAGTTTAGATCACTTAAAGCATAACGCTTGTCATACACCATTAGAATTTAATTTATTGATAATCATTCATCAGAACATTTCATTTTGCCATCATTCAGTCAACTAATTTTATTTGAAAGCCCATATCTATTTTGCCATTACCGGCTATTTGAATATAATCTCAGTTGTTTTAAAAAGGTTTCTTTTGTGCCTAGCAAATGCGTGTTACAATATGTATGATTTTTTCTAAACAGAAATTGCATTCACAGTTAAAATGTCTTTAATTAAGATAAGAAACAACACAAAATTTCCATCCTCCTTATTCAATTTTACTCCTCATTACAGTCAAAAACTAATGTGGATTAGACCCTGCTAACCATCAGAAAATCTAATTTTTTTTTAAACTAACACTGTAACTTTACAACATCAGTACATGAGGATATAAGTATTTATTCCCAATGCTTCTCAGCTCCATCTAGTGACCATAATAAGATATTACAAGATGACATTCGGAAATACATTTGACTAATGTAATATGCAAGGATGTTTATTTTGTGTATCCATTCGCACAGAGTGAATATTCACATAGATTTGCAGGGCCAATGACTCTTAGGCCCCGTTCACATTGATGCATATCGCGCAAATGCTTGCATTGAGAAAGCTTGAATAGCGGCTAAATCCGCTCCAAAAAGGGACCTGCTGTAGCGACAGCAGGACCCTTTGCCCCATTGAGAAGCATTGGAGAGCGATATCGCGCTGTAAATTGCCGCGATATCGCGGGAATTACCGCGCGATAAATCGCTCAATGTGAACGGGGCCTTAGTATTCCTTATTAGTTGCAAAGGCAAAACTATAACATATCATGTAGAACAGGGGTGCCCAAAAGGTCGATCACGATCTACCAGTCGATTGCACAGCTATTTCTGGTAGATCGTGATCACAATTAGCTGCTCCGTTTATCTGGTAGCTCAGCTGCTGGCGGCCGGGTGCAGTTTGCTGTGTTGGCCAGCAGGTGGCGCTGTGTGCTGGCACAGCCGCTGACACTGGCAGCCGTGGCTCAGCATGCAGCTACTCCGGCTCTGAGGGAATCTGAGAGCTGATCCCTTGGGGGGCAGAAATCCTACACAGGCCTGGGCAGGGTAAGAGGTAGTCTTTATCAGAGGGAGGGGGCATTGTGTTCCGCAACCTGTGTTATCTCTACCCACTGTACACAGCCGTGTACCCCACCTAGCAGGACTGTGCCCCACCTAACAGGACTGCGCCCGCACCTACAGACCATGCCCCCTCCTAAAAAGGACTGTGCTCGCACCTACAGACCATGCCCCCTCCTAAAAAGGACTGTGCCCGCACCTACAGACCATGCCCCCTCCTAACAGGACTGTGCCCTCACAGACTGAGATTAGGAGCGTTTTTTTAAATTATAGGTAATAGGTTTTATTTTACCATTACAGGTAATAGTCCCATAGTTTACCTCCTCTGATAAGAGTGCTAGGTCTAACTAAGGGCCCATTCATAATAGTACAGTGCGTTCATCGCAATCACACCTACCCTGTATTGTAGGAGGTGCGTTGCAGTGCCATTCGTTGGTAGATCTCATTGAGCTGGTCATATAAACAGTAGATCTTAACACAAAACATCGTGGGCGCCCCTGATGTAGAAGATTGAAATCAGGAGTTAATAGATATCAAATATGATATAATGTAGCCACCTTGCCCAGAGTATGGTGACTCCTTAAATTTAGTTCTGCTGCACTGTAGTCAGTCTAAGCTGATTAATAGTTCTGTGCTCATGTAGTTCCCCTAAACTCAGTGTTATCATTTGCTTCTGCCTGCTGCTGGGGTGTGACCCTTACAACAGAGCAGAACATCCAATAATGTTATGTTACAAATATTTGTGTCTACCTAGACAACCACTAGGTTTATGGTCAGTGGTGCATGCTGGGGCAGGACATACATATTTGGGGCTGACCTTGTCTCTTCTCCCTGAACTACTGTCTGGGGAAGGTGTGTGTTGCTGATCCTGGCTTCCTAGGCCTGCTGCCTAGGGAGGCCACATGTGCTATGCTGTAAGCTCTGGGCTTGGGCCTTGCCTTGCTGGAGGTAGTTTCCCAGAAGGAGTGGATCTGTTCTTGGAAAGGAGTGATAGGGAGAATGACTCTACTAGAAAGTAAATCCGAGTGAAGGCTCGAACCTGACACAGACCTGGTGACTCTCCTAGGAGAAGAAAAAGATGAAGTTTGCTAACCAAATAAAGTTTTGTCATACGCAGTGTTGCCGCAATCAGCTTAACCCCTTCATGACTGAGTCCTTTTTTTAATTTTTTGCACCCGTGTTATATTCCACATTTTAGGCCTGAAAATGACTTAAAACCCCCACACATTATATATTTTCTGAATGCCAAGACCCTATAGAATAAAATGGTGGTAGTTGCAAATGTTTATGTTGCGCAATATTAGCACGACTCCATTTTAAACCCCAACATTTAGTGAAAAATGTAATTAAAAGCCCCAAAACACAACACAATACCCATTTTTAAAATGAAATATATAAGATGAGGTTACAACGAGTAAAACGATACCCAACATGCCCAGGTTACAAATTGCGTGCGTCCGTGAAACGGCGAGAAACTGCAGTACCCCAAGAAATCCATACAAGACGCTTTAAAAGCCCCCACAGGTCATTAATTTAGAGATACCCCAAAATACTGGCCCCAGAATTATTGCTCTCACTCCGGCGTGCGCGACGATACCCAACATGTGTAGCACGTTCGTCGTTTTCATGCGTAGGCGCACCCGAAGCGTGTTTACGTGGCGACGCGCGTGCTCACGGGGACGGGGGACTTTTAATTTTTTTTAATATTAGTAGATTTATTTTATTTAATTTTAATTTAAAAAACTTTTTTTTAGGGGGCCCTTCTACGGGACACAGAAGCGATCTGACGACAGGTAAGTCGCCAGAATCGCTTCTGTTGTAAAGCCGACCGAGCCAGTCGGCTCTACAAGTTTAAACAGACTCCCGGCGGCAATAGCCGCCGGGAGTCTGTTTAAACAGCCCCGATGCTGGCGACGTACACTGTACGTCGTCAGTCACGAAGGGGTTAAGGACTCTTTGCACTGCGAATCTGGGGAGTGGTCGGTGAGTCTGGAGTTTGTACCGGCCTTGGTATCTGTAGCCCTTATGCCTCTCTGCCATGTGAGCTGCTGGAAAAATAAAATATTTGAAAACACTTTAAAGTGACTGACACCCAACTTCACATTTGCATCCCACAACAGGCTATGGACTTACCTCTGAGTGAAATGTCAGCCCACCCTGCCTCTAGGTGTCCCTCACATGCTTCTGGGGGTCAGGGGAGTGCTACATATATACTATATCTGATGTATATTTCTCCCAGGAGGTTAGTGTCTAACAAAGCAGTATATTCTACATTAATGTAGCCACTTTTTAGGACGGTAACTTCTGCCCAGTAGAAGGAATTCTCAACTTCTTATCTATACTTAATCGTTCATAGATACTTATCTATGAACTATAAAACACCTCATCCTATGTAATGGAGATATGGATGGCGGACCTGTTTGTACTCCAAAGAGCATTCTAGGATGACAATGCTGCTCTTTCACGCTGCCTAGCAACACTGCTGGTCACATAGAATCTCCCTTTGACCGGCAGTTCCGGTATCGGGGTAAGTTTTGAAGCAATGCCAGTATCGGGATCGGTGCATTCCTAGAAATGTATACTGGTTTTGTATATAATTTCTCAATAAAATGTGTTTTCATTTTTTTACCAGTAATAAAACAACAACAATTTATACACCATAATTGTATATTCCATTTAAAATGTTAGTAGCATTTGTCAATTCAGCAGGAATTTTACTATATAGTCATGTTACAATATAATTCTTCTCGATGGTGTTTTTGATGGAAGGTTTTTCAATTCTGAAAGACAGTTTTTCTTTAATGTTTAATTAGAGTGCATTTGCATTGTTTTATAAGAGTTAATTTTGTTCCCGCAGAAGTTACATCAGCACAGAACAATGCAGTGTAATGAGCTGTCGTTCTCCTCTAGAATCTTTCCTCAGTGGGATCTCCTGGCATGAGCTAATGAGAATGAATCTCTGTTTAATGACTAATTTTCTTGTTGTGGGATTTGCACTTGATGTTCATCGTGCTGTGCACTTACCTTATGAATTCAGTAACCTTACTGTTCCCCCGGAGTCACAGAATAGCAATCTACTTTAATAAATGTGTGCCCCTCTTGCTGAGTATAGGCTACTTTATTTCCAAGTCTAAACAATTTAAAGTGAACCTCAATTTAGCTTAAAGTGTTTGCAATGTAGCAGCAGTACTGATGTACAGGTTCACTGTGGTGCCTTCAAGCGCCTGTGTTCATTTGTAAAGCTGAACTCCAACTTTACCCTCAATCTGCATGCAAAGGCAGATTACCTATAAACGTCCTCTCCTCCAGACTGACACCTGCCCATGAAGGCATTTTAATATTTGCATAACTCCTACCAGGAGCCAGCACACTGCTTGCATCAGGACTGCAGGCGCTTTAGAGGACTACTGAGGAAGGATGCTGTGCTCTTTTCAGGAACTCATGTACAGCACCCCGCTGACCCTTCCCACCAACTATGATCTGCCTGCATTGTGTAGAGATGCCCAATCACCCAGTGATGATATCACTGGGTCTAGTATGTGCCAGTAAAATGTAATGAAAACAAAAAGGTTTGATTTAAAAATGTAATTAGCATGTTGATGAAGAGGAAAGGGAGGAACCAGGGAAGGCAAAATAAAAGGAGATAAAACTTCAGCTTGAATTTGATCCCTGTGTCCATGTACAGCCCACTTGGATCCTCTGTGTGGAGCTTCTGCCCAAGTCATCATTTAACATTGCCCCTTCCTGGCATTAAAGTCCAATTGGCTGAGTATGTTTACTGAGCTCCATATTCAGGAGTCGCAACAAAGTAACAGTGCCGCCTGATAGCCAACTGCCTAGGAATGTATACCCACCCATCCTTGCTCTACTACTGCCATCTCGCTCTGTCGGAGCCCTTGCTCCATTGCTCTTACAGATCAGGGACTATGGATATAGGGGAGCATGTGACCTCCCCCCGTG
The DNA here is from genome assembly GCF_000935625.1 of Nanorana parkeri. Lineage (NCBI taxonomy): Eukaryota > Metazoa > Chordata > Amphibia > Anura > Dicroglossidae > Nanorana > Nanorana parkeri. The sequence goes on from NW_017306462.1 coordinate 124,087, forward strand.
ACAGTGCCTGGGCCTGAGCAGCCAATTGCCAGGTGTCAACATTGTCATGTGGGGGGCAATGACATCAGTTGCATGGATAAGCTCCAACACCATGCAACACTGGAGCTTAATCAGGATGGATTCCTGCACTGAGAGGCTCAGTGAGGGAGCATGGATGGGTGAGTACAATTTTCTGGGTAAATGGGCTATCAGAAAACTCTGTCATTCTGCCCTGAATGGCACAATGACCTGTATCTCTTTAAGGTTTCAGGTAAGGTGAGGGTAAGGTGCTTTTGTGCTAGGGGCACTTTGCAGATGGATACTGAAGAATTAACACATGACATCAGCAATGAGAGCTCCATGCCCAAGACTATCATCCCTAAAAACAAATGCACCACCATTGCCATGGACAAAGCACAAAACAAAAATGCAGCCTACACTGACAAAAAATGACTGTCCTCATGCAGCCTTATTCTAATTTTTGCTTTTTGCTCTGAACTGATGCTTTCTCATCAGCTGAAGCTCTTCTAATTGAGATTCACTTCTCTAGTATGTGTGCTACAAAAAACTCACTAGAGAAATAGATTACTGCGGGACTTGTAATGTAGCAAACAACATCTGTCATCACACGAGCAGTCTTGATTTCTTATCAGAGATTTTCTTGTTGGATTCTGTTTGGCTGGGTCACTTGAGGACTCTGAATTTCTTCTTGATGAGACTACATGGAGGCTTTAATTTTTCATTGCCCCATTTTTTTGCTTGATCCTTGTAAACGATTTGTGGTCAGTGCTTAATTTGTAGGGATCTATGGTCTCTAAATTTGAAATGATATAAATTGCTGGCAGTCTGCAGTTCTATACATGAAATTGAAGAGTAAATGCTACGTACATTATACAGCAAGGAAGCATAGGAACAAGGTAGTATAGGAACACTAGATATAGCTACCACAAAGCAAAATTTGTTGAGCGTGTTGAACTCTCTTGGGTATGCAGAGGCATTCACAAGACACGTATCTTGTACTTGGATAATTATAACTAAAGCTTCTTTCAGGGGAAAGAGGAGTTTGGTGCTGTTAATAAGCTTAGGCAGACATTAAAAAAAACTTGTCTTTTAATTTTGTATAGTCTTAAGAAGGTTTAGAATCTCTGTCAGGTTTTTATTGCAGGGTTTGCAAGGAGGAAAATGCCAAAAACAGAATTTGCATAACATCCAGACTGACTTTTTTTTTAGATTCTTATATCATCAAAAGCCAACATATTTCACAGCTTCAAAGAGCCCCCTTCATCTGGGCTTGGTACTGTTGAACAAAGTGTGTGCTTAACAGATAGATTTGGGGGGATGTTGATGGGTAATTTGTATGATCGCTCCAGGTGCCAGTTAAGCTTGGTTCAACAGTACCAAGTCCCTTTGAACCCCTGAAACATGTTGGATTTTAATAATATAAGAATCTGAATAAAATGAAATAGGGATGTCCTGATTCAACTTTTTTAAGCCCAAATAAAAGTACAAGTACAAGTACTTGCCCTAAGGTACTTGCTGATACCAATTACTGATACTTTTTCTTAAAAGGACATATGACATGTTTTCTATAATAATACAGACTAATGCTTTTAGGCATTTTCTCACCAGGCTGCATCCAGATCTCACCAGGGCTGCATACAGATGTCACCAGAGCTAAATACAGATCTCAACAGGCTGCGTTCAGAATCTGGACGCAGCCTGGTGACAGCTGGACTACAAATCCCACCAGGCTGCGTACAAATCTCACCAAAGCTGCGTACAGATTTCACCAGGCTGTGTACAGAATCTGTACACAGCCTGGTAAGATCTGGAGGCAAACTGGTGAGATCTGTAGGCAGCCTGGTGCAATTTGTAGTCCAGATTCCACCAGGCTGCATCCAGATGTCACCAGGTTGCCTCCAGATGTCACCAGGCTGCATCCAGATCCCACCAGGCTGCGTCCAGATGTCACCAGGTTGCCTCCAGATGTCACCAGGCTGTGTCCAGATGTCACCAGGTTGCCTCCAGCTGTCACCAAGGCTGCATATTGCGTCTCTCCAGCGCTGCATACAGATGTCACCAGGGCTCCATATTGGGTCTCTCCATGGCTCTGACAGGTGCTGTGCAAGTGCCGAACGGAGCGAGTGGCAGTCTCGTGCACGCTCCAAGGCTGAATTCGCGGTGTGGGGCTACCACGAACTGTACCTGCGCCAGGAAGGAGGAGGAGGGCATGTGGGACCTGGCAGGCAGGGTCAAAGACAGCTACTGCCAGGTCCCCACAAACGCGAGGCAGCCGATCCGATTAAAAAATTTGAAGGGCCAGTATCGGCCTTCAGCATCTGGGCATTTTCACGAGTACCAGTACTTGTGAAAATGCCCGGTATCTGGACATCCCTAAAATTAAATATGGACCTTATACATTCTACTTTTGGCAATTTCCTCTTTTCACTCCCAGTCCCTACTTGAGCAAAGAGTTGACCTTCTGCTGCCATTCCCGAGAGAGCTGCCTCCCTCTATACTGCTTATGATCTGACTGAGAATACCTACTGCTTTAAGAGATCCAGCACCATATACCTTTCTTCGACTTCCTGAGATTTTTTTGTGTCTTGTGTCTTGTTTGTAGATAATGACCCTCACTATTTGTCCTAAAGACCATTGTCACCAGTGAGAGAGAATTAGTTGTTGCTGGAACTGGAAGCAAGAGGAAACTTTCTGTTGGAGACAACTGCAAAGGTGCTATTTCACCTGCTTTAAGTACGTTTTCTTCCACATCTTGTTTGCGATTGGAACAAAAAGTGGAGGTGGGAGGATATCTTCAATAGGGACATAGACAGCAGTAAAAAATAGATAGATTATCTAATCCTTCCTGTACCCCAGAATGGAGACATTTGGGTATGATCCCATTTAAATATATGGGGAATTATTATGCAGGCCCAGCCAGTACTAAATCATTTTTTTTGTTTACCCGGAGGAGAAAAATAAGGGAGGAAGCCAATGTTGTCTTGCTGAGTTAAATAAGCAGCTGGGTGGTGGTGGTGGTGGGGTTCTAGGTTTAGGGGGTTAGGATGAATAGATTAGTACACACTATACTAAAAGTCTTCTTGTCTGGGTGGGGGGTCTTCTACCTTAGAAGGTTGATGGATAGATTAGTACACACTATACTAAAAGTGTCCTTGTCTTTTAATACAAGTTTGGAGTTTCATTTTACTCACTGACAATGCAAAAAAGGGCCAGGTACTTTAAAATGGCATATTCAAAAAATACTTGCCAAACAAAATAATTTCTATATTATGCAAACTGTTATATATTTCTCCACAATGACGTTTCCCCTTAATGACATATTGCGTACTTCTGTCTTTCCGTGTAGGCCTACAGACGTTTACAGAGGACAATCAGTTTTAAAACTGTTCAAAATAAAATGAAAGATTTCTTTTTCCAGGGCGGCTAACATGATTTATAATAGGGAACCTCATTAATCATGACGTTCCGCGCGCTGCTAGTTAAGCGTTTATCAAATTCAATTTTAAAGACTGATTAACGCATTCAGCGTTGATAGGTTAATCACACTTCAGAACATATTTACAAATATTAACGATTCAATGAGGTGATGTATGAATATGTCGCAATGTTGACCTTGTCGGTCCGTCTAAGTGATGACGTTTACGTTTTTATTGTTACTTTGGTCTCTGGGCAGAACCAGAATATGATCTTGAATACATTTAGATTCTATTTTGCATATCTCACTGAACCAAAAACATGAAGTAGTTTATCGTAAAGCTCATTAATGCGCAATTCATTATTGATCAGTTGATTGTGGTAAAGGAAGGAAGGGCTTTTAATTCATTCATAGGGTGGCATCACATCGATTAAATGAGCTGGTTAAGATGGGAAGTCCAGATTAATTTACATTCTAGAGGCAATCGTTTGTTGCCTTTTATATAGTCATTACTTGATCATTGTTTAATGGAGAAGAGCACATTTAAAACTCATTTTACAATATTTATATTTTCAAACACATTAACCAGTTTACAAGAAAATGAAGCAGTGAAGGTTATAAATAGCGTTGGCTGAGGCAATGCCATTAACCCCATCAACGAGCAAGGCATTAGGGAAGCATTTAAAGGCAAATTAATCATGTAATTAGTTCTTAGGTTAATGTGGGAAAGTTTATAACATCACAAAATTGGCTTAGCACACACTTAGACAGTTTGAAAGCAAATTCCAATTTTTAATTCCAGCATTTCCGAAAATCAAGCAATAACTGCAAACATGAAGTTTAGAATTTGCATTTGAATGCCCCCTGTGTGAGAGAAATGGCACTTTCTCAAATGTTTCGGGTCAGCAGTATAATTAAAGAGGGTGCTATGTTCCAAACTGTATGTGAGGGTCTTATCTGATGTAGGACAAACCCTGTCTTCTGATTTCTCAGAGTTAGCCAGACAGCTTGTGTTGCATGTTTTTGAAAGTGATACTAAAGTCAAGAGTTAAATCTTAAAAATGCATTCAAGTGCCTTAACTATGAACAAAAATATAGCTTATTACAATCTCACATTTAGTTTACTAATGTGTATTGAGATTGTATTCCATCAATGGAGCGAGCTTGGAGCGCTACTTTGCAACACACACACACACGGACCATGAGAAACAAAAGCACAAATTCAGAGTTGATTTGAGGATCTACAGCCGAGTGATACACAAATAAGATACATTTTTGTTAATAGGGTACTTGAATGCATTTTGAAGATTTAACTCCTGAGTTTAGTGTCACTTTAAGTGGACGGGTGGGGTAGATGCCTATAGCGATTGGGTCAGAGGCAGCTGTATGAGCTGGGCAGCAGTGCATGAATGGAGCTTGTAGAATCCATCAAAAAGGGGAGGAGTGGGTAAGTGGCCCAATAGAGATAGTGAACTGTAGATTTCCAGATTTTTCCACTTGTTCCCAGAGTGGACGTTGCCTGATGCAGTGGACATTGGGTAGCCACCCATAAAGAGAACAAGAGACCATATGGAAAAATGATGCCACTATGAGCAGTGCAGGTACATTTTCAGATTAAAATTTAATTGACAAATGACAGAAGATACTTTAAATACAAAATCATTACAAATATTTGTGAAACATCTGGTTGTCTTCATCCCATTTCACTAAAAATCACCTCAGTGTGCAGCTCTGCATGCTGATATGAAACCATCTTACATTCACTAGTTAAAAAAATATTTCTCTTTTACTTACAATTATTGTTTTGTTTCACTTCCTGGTCCTCTTGGGCATTAGGAATGCATTAGTAATGCCAAAGTGTTGCATCCTGGGAAGGTTACATAAGCAGAGCATTGTTGGGAAATTTCATCTAAAATCTCAAGAGATCTCAAGGAAAGGTATTTTCCTCCCCTGAGATGATGTGCATGGTCATATATAACAGAGTTCCAGGAAGTAAAGGGAGATATATTAATCTGCCCTTAGCAAAAATGGCCAGAGAAGAATGGGGAGGAAAAGAAAAATAAAAAGCCGGCAATTATGTAGAAGTATCTGTTTGTAGACTGTCATTACTAAACATTTCTAAAGGTGCCTTTGTTGTCATTTCAAAGACAAGGGCAAAGTTCCTCTTTAAAGTCTCGTCCACACCCAAGCCTTGCTGTGTTATGGTGAAATTAATTTTGAATGACACCCCAACACAATGCACAGCAATGCGCAGTAGCACAGTATTGTACTTTGTGGTGTTCTGCATCACAAAAAATTATGCTGGTCCAATTTTTAATAATTCTGGTATGTTGGCAACCCATTAATATCAGGGCTGCCTTAAAGTGACATTAAACCCTCAGATTTTTTAACATGAAACAATACTGTAATGTGTGCCTTACTGTAATCCATGGTTGTTTCCCTTTTCTTTGCTGCTCTTCCTTTTAAATCTGACATGTCTTCTCATGCTGGGCAGAACTTCCCTTTGCAACTGAGTGCCTCTTCCTGTAGTGCTGGCTCAGGTTGCAAACCTACACACAGACACCATGGGGGTGATTTACTAACCTTCTTGGCCAGCTTCTTGACCAATCAGGAAGCCGGGCAACGTGTCATTACACAGCGCCTGGCTTCCTTATTGGCCAGAAAGCTGGCTCCATGCTTCCTCGTCACCTGGTGACGAGCCTTGATGTGGCAAATGTATGCAACAAGAACCTATGTTTTTACCGTAGTAAGGGAAACAAATTATTCTTTTTAATTTTTTTTTGTTACTGACTAGCTTGAAAGTGTGCTGGGGACCCCCTTTGTGTTGTTCTTTTGTATTCACGAGATATCACTGTTTAAAGGTTGTTCATCATCCAGCACACGTCTGGGTGTGCCCTCTGATTCTTTCAGCCAACTCCTATGTCACCACTGTGTCCTGTAGTGATGTAGGAATTGGAGGGGGGAACAGCAGTGCCATCCTACTTGAAATAAACCACAACCACTCTTTGCAGACTTGCATTACACCTGACACAGCACTACGATCCCACCATAAGGTTGTCTGTTGATCAAGAGGTGGCAAGCCTAACAACACCTCTTTTTAAATGCTTGCAATAGTCATTTTATTTGATTGGTATGTACGTGCCTAAGGCAAAACTCACAACTGTCCCTTATTTGGAGGGACTGTCCCTCATTTGAAACCACATCCCTTGGTCCCTCTTTCCTGCTCATTTGTCCATATTTTTAGTCTGATGTACAGATATCTATGAAAAGGTTCTATTTAACTGCCAAACTGATGTAAAACTTTATCTGATTATCTTGTTTTGTATTTAGAAAAGCCAGTATGAAGGAAAAGTAATGGTGAAAAAAACAACTCTGGGTTTAACTAATAATTTTTGGCATATACATTCTTAATGTTCTGCATAACTGAGGACATGGCTAGGGTGTTTCCATTGCCTAAATACATTCTGCTGGAAGGTGTCCCTCTTTCTCATCTCAGATAGCTGGGAGGTATGGCCTATGGCAGCAAGATCTAAATAGAGCCGGCTGGGCCTTAGGCAAATGGCTGCTGCTGCTACCCTCCAGAGCAGTGATAGATAATCAGTGGACATTTGATTTTCTTCTTGGACTTCCAAAAGATTAAAGCTGAGTACAGATGGACACAGGCTGATTGAAAAAAATCTGATAGATTCCTCCATCCATATTAACAGCGTGGATGGACAAATCTCTTGCTGCATCCTTTGTATACTGACAGTGGTGCCTGCCGCTATCAGAATACCTGAACAAAGCTTGCAGCTGAACACTGTTCCCCTGACCATTTTCCAACATGTTCCTTCAACAAAAGTCAATCTAATGATTGATTTTTGTCCAGTTGATTGGGCTACTCATGAATTAAATTTCAGCACATTCCTGCTGAATCGCCCAAAATGTGTTCGTATGTATACAGCTTTAGTTGTCTGTTTCTATGATCAAGGTCTATCAGAATCTAACTGCACAGAGCAACACAAGTGAAAGCTACTGATGTACTTTACTTATCATTGCTTTTACTGTACATCTTGATGATGTCATAATAAGGACAAACAACAAATGTAGTATAAGCATCACATTTCAGAGTTCATTTTACATAACATGTTAAATAACTGTGTTTTGAGAGCAGAGTATTCTTGCTTCTGTGTAAGCATAATTACCTTCCCGTTTTCTGCTCTGATCTAGAAAACATGAGGGTGGAGTAGACCAAACACACATTTTGGCATAGAGCTTCAATGCAAAGTGGATTATGAGAAACATATCACATATCCGTCAGTTTTAGCAAAAATAACACACCGTCCACCTTACATGACCTTACTGGAGCTCAGCAAGGGGGTGGATTGTATTAGATCATGCCGTGTTTGTCAGGTTTTAGTAGAGTCCAGTGAAGTATAATTATAAACTTTAATATAAAATTAGGGTGTGCAACATGAGCACATGTATACTGTTTGTTTATATGTATAGATGTATCAAGACTTTGTACAAAGTGTAACCAAAAATTTCCTTTAAAAGGGGCACTCACCCTAAACATAACAAGCATTCAGGCTCACTCAGGTGACCTGTCGCCATCCTACTGTGTATCTCTTTTTTCCGCCAATTTTCTGTAGTAACGAGAGAGAGGAAGGTTGCTCGTTGAAGAATCATATGACATGGGGATCAAGTCTTGTTTGCTTGCCAGCCTTGTCAGGTCACCATGACATTTATAAAACTTGAGAAACCAGTTAGGATCAATCTCACTCCACACTCACAAAGTCTTTGTTATTTATCTTTTAAATTACTACCTAATTTGCAATCTGTAGTAGTTTACTGTTAACTCACCCCACTCCTGGGAGTGAATGGGTAATCCAAACAAGTACTACTTGTTTGATCCTCTTCCATTCTTATGATCCCACTACAAGACCGAGCAGCAAGTCTCAAATGTGTGTCAGGATTATCCACATTGAAATGTCCATTGTGTTTCTGCTTCTTGGTTCAGTCCACTGTTCACCAACTGCAGGACCAGAAGCTAAACGTCCAGTACATGAACAGGATCACCTACAATTGGTTATTTATGTTGCACTTTAGGATTTCTTTGGTAAACACCACAAGTTAAATAAGTTACCTCTAATTAGGACTATCTTAGGCCTGGATGGTTGCTAGTTACTGCGCAAATCATAGCTGCTCTGATGCTGGAACCTACACTAAGTTAGTGCTATATTTCTGGAGCTGTGGGGATGGAGAGCTGCAGCTGTGATAAAAGGCTCCAGTCATATATACCCACCCCCTCCTCTCAACTCTCTTGTCCAATCACAAAAAAAGCCTTGCAATCTTTTTACAGCATGCAAGGTGTTTCGTGAATAGACAAGAGGAGACCCAGTCATATACCTGCCCTCTGCTCTCCCCTTGTCCATTCACATAAAGCCTTGTATTTTTTTTTATTCACAGCATGCAAGGTGTTTTATGCGTGAACAAGATGAGACCCAGTCATATACTTGTCCCCACTCCTTCCTTGTCTATTCACAAAATGCTTTGGTTTTGTTTAAATTAATACAAGGCTTTATGTGAATGGAAGACGGGAGAGCGGAGGGCAGGTATACAACTTGAACCCTTTACTGTCGTAGCCACAGCTTTCCATCCCTGCAGCACCAGAAGTATATTTCTGTGTGTAGGATCTGGCATCAGAGCAGATAAGATTCGTGCAATAACCAGTAGCCATCCAGACCTAGAATGAAAGTCTTATTTCCTCTCTTCCATATACTCAATATATTTTCTGTCCTAAAGTCTATAACAACTAAGAGCAGAAAGTTCCTGTACAAAGATCTTCCATAGCACAGCTACATAGGTCAGTTATTGATGGCCAGTGCATAGTGTACTTAATATTTCCTCATGTGTCCCCTGTATATAGTAATTTGATCTGTGAAAGTTCAAGGCTAAGTGCAGGGGACACATGGAGAAGCAGAATGATGCTGTGTTCCCCGCCCACAGCAGCTTTCCTGGAGGTTATTCTTGGATCCCTATGTCTACCTGTAAATATTATATACTGTGAAAAGAAAAAGCCAGAAAATAATGCAGTAAGGGCACAGTATTGGGGAACCCAGGTCCACAGCTTGCACTATGACCCTGACCCTAAGACATCAAACAATCGAAGTTCCCTATCTCACATGCGCACTGTTGGAAATGCAACAGCATATACTGTAATTATGCCTATTGAGCTGTAGATGGCGCTGTAGTGCAAGGCTAGTTTTCATATGCATGCTTATATCTATGATATACAAGAAGTTCTCTCTGTATGCAGTATAATGCTGTATTCAGATGTAATGTTCTTCTAAGCACGTAAACCTTGATTCAGCATTCCTCAAGATCCAACACACACAGGGCCAATTAATCTACCAGTATGTATTTGAAGTGCGAAAGGAGACCCACACACGTACAGGAAGAACATGCAAATTCCTTGAAGATAGTGTTCTGCCCGGACCCCCCCACTGCCGCAAGGCAGAAGTGCTAACCACTACACCACAATGCTGCCTCATAAATTGGATGCCTTAAACTAACAGAATTATCATTTGTGGGTGCTTAACACACAACAGTAATCCACCCTGGTGTAAATAGGCCCTAAATAAATTAAACAAAACTAACCGAAATACAACCCTGTCCCCCAATACCTCAAAATAAAGAAAAAAAGGGTGTATTTTATTTCTTTAAGAAAAATGTCAGCGCCTTGAGCAAAATCATTCTGCTCATCCCTAGTAAGGGTCCTGATCTCTGAGGATTGGCATTTTCACCTCTATATACCGTTTTACATTGACAAACACAAGCGAATCATCAAGACTTGGAAACTGGCCAATGGGAAGGTGGTTTGCAGTTCCTGCTTCTCTGGCCAGGAGATTCCCCTATGTGGGTGGCTGGAAGGTTTATCCAGCTTTGAAGTGCTGTTGCTCACTTCCCTTCCCAGTAAGCTTTATGTTGGTGAGATACTATGGGAACTTTATTCCTGATTCCCTGAGAACACATCTTGGATCCTGCAGGTGCAAGTCGGATTTGTTTTTCTTGCAGACGGAATATAGCTGAGTCTGAAATTAAAGGTCCACAGAGATGGGAGACTGAGTTCAAGAGAGACAAATCCAGCCCATTTTTTTTTTTTTTACCAGTGTCATTCTTCAGCCTCATGTATAATTTAAACATGCAGAAGCACTTACATTATCTTTTCTTTTGTACAAATTGCCGAGACTGTTCTTTTTTTTTTTTTACTTCCTCCCTCTCTTCTGATCACATAATAAGAAGACGAATTATCTGGTAGTTTTGAAGACAAATTGATGCAGTGATATTATTTGAAGGATACAAAATTGTTTCAATTGTAAAGCTTCCTTTTCACAGCTGTACCAGCTCGTTCTAAGCTTTTCAGCAGAATATTTATCTCCGCTTAGTAATGTAATGGTCCCTATCGGAAACAAGAATATGTTTTTATATATTCCACGATCGTTTCTTTTTTTCAAAGATTTAGCAAATTTTAGAGCGTGAAAAAGAACACTTGGTAGGGGGAAAAAGCAATACAGTAGAAAGAACAGATGTTTAAAGCGGAAACATTCTATTAGGCATAAATATTAAAGCTGATCTCTGGGAAATAGAGACAATCTACCCTTGCAGTGGGTGGGGGACTGGTACATGAGCCCCTTTTGTAAGCAGAGTCAAACAATTTGGCCCCAATAGACTTCAATGGAGCAGCTGAAAATGTGCAAAAAACACGCATAACCTGTTAATTGTTTTTTTTTTGTCTAGTATAAATTATTATTATTATTTTATGTAATAGAATGCTGAAACCTGAAATGCTTGCAAAAACGCCTGTAGAAATGCTCCAAAAAAACACCCAAAAATGCTCAGCTCAAGTGTGGATGGGGCCTCAGTAGTAAGGGAAATATAAGGATGGCATGCCTGGAACCCGTACCTTCATAAACAAGTTAGAAATGGCAACTCCCATACATATCTATGAAAACAAAAAGAAGACCAAAGCTCCACAACCTAGCGCAATGACTCAGGTAGAATAGGACAACAAGTATAAGATATGGAACTCACCTGTGGGAGGGTGAGCACCTGCTTCAACGTGGGAACAATGTGGAAATCGTGGTGTGGTAGTATTTTTGGGCGACAGGGCCGTATTCGTCCTCTGGAGCAGTGGCGTGGAGGACAGAGGTGAACGTAATGGTAATAGCAGGATGGTGAGGCTTCTCAGATAGACAAAAACAAATGCGACTTTTATAACTCACCATTAGGTTAGTTGTGGTGTGATTTCAACAATGAGGGTGTTGTGTTGAGCTGGTTGCTGTCCTGTACGCGATGTGTTGTAAGGTTCTGGCCCTGAAGTTGCAACGGGAGGGGTGAGACTCATTGGGGTTGGTTTTTATGTTTAGTGACTAAGACCGTTCACCACAACCCCCACACAGCACCCATCTAGGATTCCCCACCTTGGAACATTAAGAACCATGCACCATCTACCTGCATGATCTTAACCTCGCCAATTTCATTTTCCCATCCATCATTCACCTTCAGGACCAGAACCCTTGTCGTTGAAATCACACCACAGCTAACCTAACGGTGAGTTATAAAAGTCGCATTTGTTTTGGTCCATCTGAGAAGCCTCACCATCCTGTTATCACCATTACTTCCACCTCCGTCCTACACGCCACCGCTCCAGAGGACGAAAACAGCCCCAGCGCCCAAAAATACTACCACACCACAATTTCCACATTGTTCACGCGTTGAAGCGTGTGCTCACGCTCCCACAGGTGTGTTCCATATCTTATACTTTTTGTCCTATTCTACCTGAGTCATTGCGCTAGGTTGTGGTGCTTCGGTCTCCTTTTTGTTTTTCTAGCACACACGTCGGACACCCCGGTCTGTACTTACCAGGAGCCGAACACCAGCACAAGAAAACCGGATCCCCCCTGAAGAGCGCTCAAAACATTGGATTTCCTTTCCCAACTTCCCATACATATCTATACATCTCTGATGTCAGAATCCTTTTAAATGGAAAGTAGGGGCTACTAGCACATACTATGAGCTATTATTGTTGTCATTTTTAGAGATTTGTAAATTAGGGTGGATGATCTACTACAATGTCTCTGCCTAACTGACTATTGTCAATGAGCTAGGCTGAACTCTGCAGTACTGTACATACAGACATTCCTCGGTTACCGACTTACCTGCTTTTCAACCACTCGCACTAACGACGGACCGACGATCGACCTCCGACCTTGCGCGTCAGCGTGAAGTGTCGGCGGCAGAGGTGATGTCCTCTGATCTTCACTGCGGGTCCCGGTAAGTATTTTCATTGCCCGATGTACAGTACACTGTTCGGTACTGTACATCTGCAATGCTATACAGTACTGTACTAATGCAGTACAGTACTGTATAGAGTTCCTCACTTAACGACCAATTCGTTTAACGACCTGGTCTTAGGAACGGAACTTGGTCGTTAAGTGAGGAATACCTGTACTGTACAATATATTGCAAGAGGCTGATACCAGGTCAAATTCAAGTACTTACACTGCTTTCATTTAAAAAATACACATAAGGATGTGTTAATGATTACAGCAATGCGTTAATTCATGTTACTGATTTATGTCTTCAGTTCAGCTTTAGGAACTATACATAAAAGAAGCAAGGCTGTTTCCAAAAGACTAAAACACCTTTTTAACAATATTTTCATTAAGCCGATTGCACGAGTCTCATGCATTCCTCTGTGAGACTCATGTGAATAACTTCCACCGTGCGATTACTCGCGAACAGCCTGTGGTGGAAGCTGTCATTGAATTATACAGCATCCCGCCCACAGGAGATGAGTCATATGGAGGAATTCATGAGACTCATGCAATTGGCCCAATTTGCAGGTTTCAATGAGGCCTAAAAGTAGTATTAAACTCTTAAACTTTTTTTACAATAATTAATCCAGATTATACAAATATACTGTGCATGGCCCAGCAAAGTGTTCTTTACATTTTTGTCCAAGCACCTACAGTCATCATGCTCCAACTCCCTCAGCTCAGCTTACCTAAACTTCTTGTCCAGTACAAGATTGCAAGTGCTAGCACAGTCTCTAGCTGCTGTCCACCTACTAGCTTGAAGGAGGGAGGTAGGAGCAAAGGGGAGCATGGGAATGGCTAGGTGACTGCATAGCACTTTGATTGAGAAAGGAGCCACCATAAAACATAAAGTCAGGACCAGTGCTCAGGGTACCAGTTGCTTCTGCAGGAAACTAAAACTTTTGAACATCAAGGAGCAGCATCCATTGTAAGTAATTTATCTAGAATTTAAAATATCTTAATACATTTTGACTTTAATATATTTTAACCCAGTTCAGTGGATTGTTTGCAGAGTGACAAAAAAGTGGCTGGCTGGCGGTAAAAGTTGCAAAGTCTCTGATGGCTTAAGTCTTGCTGTTGTTGAGATCACTCATCACAAAAGAATGAATTCTGACACGTCTATAAGTCCTTTGCAGCGTTTTATAATGTTGCACTTCAGTTTTCTGTTTCTAATTATCACTTTGTGAACACAATGAAAGAGTTGTGTGATTGTCTGGAGGTGTTTCTGATCTTTACAGATATTGCTCAGCTGGCAGACAATGAACTAGGAGTTATTTCAGGAGCCTCTTTAAAAAAATGCTTTAGTCACCTGTGCAGCTGCATCAAATCTTCTCTTATAATGGAGTTTAGGAGGAACGCAGATCCTTGTCAGCTTAGACAGCTGCTTCTCAAAAAGATTGTTATTTTGCTTTTACAGATTAAACAATGTAAGTAAGTGCTCCATGCTAATTCATCTTCCCAATGGTGCTTGAACAGGGGTCTCTGCTCGTCATGTGACATTACCGATTACATGGCCAAGCACAAATCCACAGTGAAAAGTGGTGGTGGATTATTGACAGCTCCTGTTTGCTTGCATGCTCTGTGTTGAATATAAGTGTAATTGCGAGGACAAAAAGGGTGGATGGAGGGACGGGGGGTGAGGTACGGACGGATGGTGTTAGGTCTATGATTTGCTCTGGACCCATAAAAATATAGTTTTGCCACAAATTCTTCACATTACTAATCTTAGGATTTGTCTTGATAGCCTGAATACATACATCCTGTCGTTTTTTGTTTTTTTTTATCCTGTAGTTTTAAGGTCCGTTCACACCATAAAATTGGGCTAACCACATTTTGTGCATTTAGTGATGCGATGTGCACCCCAACAAACCTCTTGAATGTTGCGTTGCTGTGTGGTGATGACATTTTGTGCATTCTCTGAGGAAGGAGTACAGCCCTGAAACATGTCAGTAGGTGGAGGGATGGTGGTCACAGTTTTGAGCAGGCTTGGGTGAACTCCGGTGAACTGGGTTTGCACCAAGCCCAGGCTCATCTCTTGTCAGTAATGTGGAAGTTCCACTAGAATGAAGGTACCACTCAGCAGGAAGATGTTAAAGTGATAGTAAAGTCAAAATTTATTTAAGCTATTTGAACTGATGATTTAATCACTTACAATTGATGCTGCTCCTTAATGGTTCAAAGCTCTAGCTTCCTACAGAGTCAGCAGGTTCCCTGAGCATTGGTCCTGATATGCTGTTTTAGGGTGGCTCCTTTCCTTGCAGGGTCCTATGGAGCCAACCTTGTGCATGCTAGTAAGCTGTGTGTGTTTTCATCAACACACAGGCACAGAAAAGCAAGCCAATCACCATGCTCCCCTCTCCTCCTTCCTTCCTCTTCTCCAAGCTACCTAGTATGGCTGCTATTAGCCCTCCCATTTATAGAAAGGGGTCTGAGTTATTAAATTATCAGCTCTTTGATTTAGCTGACCAGGGGCATAGTCTATGCAATACATTATATGTTGTTCCATATTTCTAGTGGCGAAACCAGCTTAGTTTTTCGCCAAAGTGCCCAATTTTGTGCACTTTGCAAATCCTGAGTATTCCCTTCAAGCCCATTGTAGAAGGGAACCTGAACTTCATCCCGAACTTCATCTCTAATCTCTCTCTTAACTGTGTCCAGTGACCAATAGACTCTCCCAGACGTAAGGTGTCCCTTATATACCATATACTCTATGAGGTAAATAGTAATAATATCAGGCAAGGAACAGTTGATGATGTCACTGACCTGTGGAGTTATACCATAGTTCCCAACCTGGACATGGCAGCACACAAATCTGAGCCCTGCCTGCCTAGTTTACAAACAACGGTCCTATTGTGTGCACATGCAGTTAGCTTATCTGTTGAGTGCAAAGCAAGCATCCAAATAGCACCAAGTCCTACTGTGATCCTTTACATGGCAATCTTTAAAACTAATAAGCATAGCCTAATACAGTTGTCTACACTTGCTCTGATCCAACTGTAGATTATTATACTCTGGGAGTGTGACGGTAATGAGGTCTGGGAACCCCAATACTAATTAGAAAGCGCCTTGTCCCCTTGCTGGAAAAAAGTCACTTCTGAATATGATTAAATAAAAAAACAAATTAAATATTAGTATGTTTCTGGTGTAAAGATCTTCGAAAGAAAATCCTTCACATTCCACCGTCTGTTCAGGCCTGGCTGGGTAATGGTTTTATGGCAGGGATAATAAAACACTAATTAAGCCAGCATACCAATTAATTATCACTGGTCAGCCTCAGTTAATCCCCCAAAGATTGCCTGGCCTGATTATAAGCAAATGACCCGTACCTCACCCCTGCTAGCCAACATTAGTTTAAAAATTATCTCAGTATTCATAACGTTGGACCTGGGGGGCGATACATTAATAATAGATATATATAGGTTGTTCTTTGTATAGATGAATGTAGAACAAAGTTTAAATTTCTTTGGAAGATCATCATGTGCGGGTTCTACAGTTTTTAGCCTTATATATGTCAGCACAGAGGGAAACGTCACAGACAAGTAGATGATACGGAGCAGAAAAATATCAGGAAGTTGTTTATGGAAGACTAGAATGCTAAGCATTGCACTCAGCAGTTTTTCTGTAGAATATATTATGTAAACTGGTTAGGCATGGGATTAAAAGAAGGAAGTGGGTCAAGTTTGTATTAGATATCAAAGAGTAGTGTACTAGGGGAGAGTTAAAAAAGAAGGAAAAAAAAAAGCAAACCATGGAATTAATAAATAGACAAAGCCGTAGTAATCAGATCATGTCTCATATTTTTGTGTGGCATATGAAAAACTAACATAGGCAGAAGTAAAATCTGGATAGTGATCTCTATATTGGCTTTTTTTTTAAAGTGGGCTCCTATTCTAACAATAGATTTATCTAAATCACCATGATTGCTAAATAATAAATAGGTTAATTTCTGCAAGATGTGGGGTTTCGTATTATCACCTACCCTATACAAAACATAATATTTGTCCTTTAGCAGTGGATGGGCTGGTATCTTGAGTACAACAAATAATGGGCGGAGGCAAATGTCCCTAGACAGTTGTGTGATTCCTGGCTGTATGTATTGAAATACAACCCCATCTGGACAGACAACAGCTTTCCTGACCATAAGAGCCGGTATCTGTGACCATTAGCCAGTGAAAGGCAGAGTCTCTACAGCTTGCATTAGGGGTTAAAAGTCACCAGAATGTTGTCACCAAATGTTCTTTTGATTTTATCATTTATAAATCTGAAAAAGTAAAATGATTTATTATCAGAAATGAATATCTAAATTCTTGCATAAGCCCAGTAGTGACAGGATCTTTAAGCAGGGTATGCTACCCGAGAAAGAAGAAACATAAACCCCCCAAAAAAGTAACAATGGTGATCCAGAAGATCTAACCAGAGTCAAATGTCAAGTGTAGGGAATGACATAGCCAAGATAAGACCTAAGATCGATGGACAGCAGCAGAAACGTAGCCAGCTCCTTTTGCGCCTGAGGCAAGAACAGAAAATTGTGCCTCCCCCAACAGACAGTGTGTGGTATGTAACGTCATGCGCCCTGACTCCAGGATGGTGGTGAGCATGCGCAGAATGTGCTGGTGGCTAAATCCAATATAGCATAAAAATTTGTTTCATTTGAGGAAACTAATGAAAACATTTTTAGTAGGGGTGCGGAAATTAACGATTAATCCGTCGATTAATCGTTAATTTCTTTGATCGATCAAAATTATTTTGATCGTGAAGACGAATGGAGTGGTGGAGCAGGATCCCAATAGACCTTCTTCTGAGGGTGCTGGGAAAATTAAGGCCCTCTAGGGTGCCGGTTACATCCTGGACATGGTAAGGTGAAGAAAAAAAAGAAGAAAAAAAAACACAAAGGATAGAACCTAACTAGTGTTCGGTGATTGTATATAGTGTATACTACATTTACCACTGGATCTGTATGTGCGTTATAATTAATCGAAATTAGTTGATTAATCGATAAAAAAAATTTAGATTAATCGAAATCATTACCAGCCCTAATTTTAATCATTACCAGCCCTAATTTTTAGTTTTCGTTCATTTAGTCCGAAACAAATGTATAGTCTTTGGACATGTCTAGTAATATGTGTGCGTGAGTATGTGTGGGGAGAAAGGTTTTTTTTTTTTTTACTGTTGGGGGGCTTTGGGGAAATATCAGGGGACTAAACAGACCCACAGAGGACTTCCCACAGAGTCCTCTGCCCATACAGGTAGGGGAGAGCAGTGGGGATTCAAGGAGAAGCTGGAGCCTGTGCTGCTCCTCTTCTCCCTGCTGAACCACGGCTGTGTTAGCCTCCTGGCGCCCCTGTTGCCCACGACTGTGTTGGCAAGCCCCCTCCCAGCTTCACTCGCCCTATGGTAGCTACAGCCCTGGGCAGCAGGCCACTCGTCTCATTTGCTGAACAGAAGAAATGGACAGAAGGTAGGTTTGGGGAGTAGATGGGCAAAAGGAAGCATGTCAAAACTCAACTACTAAAGCTTTGGTTGATATACAGTATTTTGTAGTATAAAAACTTGCAGCAGAACAAAACGTGCCCAAATACAAAGGCAGAAAAGGTGATATAGATGGAAAGCATAATGTGAACAATGAATTAAAGATATACAGAAATCATAATGCAACTGACAGTAGCCAAGAGCTCAGACAAGAAAAACACATTCAAGCACAATAACAGGGTAACATAGTAACACAGCTGTAATAATGTCTTCAGCATTAAAATTGTAACTGGTGTGTTCCAGAGGAAATAGAGTATCATAAAAATCTGTACAGGAAGACGAAACTGGAGACGTTCATGATGTGAGCTAAAAAAGGCCATGCAAAGGCCACAAACTCAAGTTAAAGTTGCGCTTCTATCAAAACCTTGAAATGCATACAGGAGACAAAACTTTTTGAGCCAGGACTTTTGTTTTTCATTCAAGCATAGCTGCTCCATGTTAACCATCACTGACAGTGGACCTATAAGTAGAATATTATATTATCTCAAGCAAAAGCTTATAGAGGGACTCAGTTAATAAAAATATGGAAATTTACACATTATGGTTTTCTCTCATGAACTTATTATATGCTGGTCTTCCAGTCATGTGATCTTTGTCACAACATTGGTCTTGGGTTCCCTGATGACCACTACTAAGGGGTCTATTCACAAAGCTGCCGAGGGCTATTCGGCTATTCACTTCAGGCTGGTATATCGGCTGAAATCAGCACATCAGTGACCTGACATCCCAATCAAATGATATTGACTCAAGGAAGCAAGATGGCTCTGCTGATTACCATTAAAAATATCAGAGAAGGGGTGCTTTCAATGGAAAAGTAACTTTATGGAGGCTGGTTTTTAGTGCTTTTGTTTTTAAATCCATTTGCACCATTGGGTTTCTTAAACCAATGGGGGCTTGGTCTGCTTTAAAATCACTTGACAAGGGTATTTCAAAGGAATCCCATCTCCTGCATGGAGTTCAAGGGCCACAGCAGCCTCTTGTTTTCTTTAATTAAATATCAAACTTAAATACAAAATAAATACAAAAATAACCAAGATATTATCTTAAACAAATTAACATAGTTATACAGTTTACCACAGGCTTGTCACAGGCTGAAGGCACATAAAATAACCAGAAAACCACCCGATAACCCGTATCTGCGGCTTCAGATGGCTAATAATGGGCCCCCAGCCGCAACACCACAGGGGACAAATATTTGTTAACCCGCAGACACTTCCAGCCCAAAACTAAGTAATCAAACCAATTAACCACCCCTTAAAGGGCACCAAACCTATGATGGGTCCTCAACCATTATCAATAAACCCACGGCCTCCAGACCACCTTCAAGGATCCCATACCGCCCAAAGACTGTCGTGACGAGCCAACCATCCGGAACCTAACACAGAACCAAAGAAGAAACAGACAAAAACAAAAAAACAAAAATAATAGGGTGGGTGGGAGAGAAAACCCATGTCTGGCTGCAACTTCTTCTTTTGGAAACTTCCTACAACTCCACAAGAATCCCCCCTTAAGAAGTCTCGCCTTTTTACCTTTACTCCAATCCAGTAAGTGACCCCTCTTTCCATACTCTCTTTAACCCTTCTATACCTGGCTCCCCTTCTCCCCCTGTCATGCTGTCCCTCCACACAATTCCCTTTTATTCCTTCCTTGTGCTCCATGCCTGTCTTTATGTCAGGAAATTATGCCTACAGAGAGGGAGGTGGCACAACCCAACATCATGTAACAAGAAACTGGAATCCTTACCAGAAGCAGAGACAGATGCAGAAATTTGAATACAAGGTAATGTTGTAAAATAAAAGTGGTGCACCATGTTAATGTGTACCATAATGTGCATTAACAGCTGCGGATAAAGGCTTGAACTTTTTTAATTCATTCTGCCCTTGCTGTGTTATTAGCAGTGAAAAATCAGTTGTTGCTGATATAAAAGTATTATTCAACAATAAAATGTGTTTGGAGTCTTGAGTCCTAGACATACAAAAAATAATTATTTGGTACGGTCATACTTGCTGTGAATTTGGTGTTATAATGTGCTATAAATCCACACATTGAGAGACTCAGTGGAAAGATATTACTTTATTTAATTGGTGAAATGCTGCCTGGTGCAGCACTCTTAGGATAGATTTCAGCAAAATGCAGCACATATCTACTGTATATCAAATAAATAACAAGAATTATCCAACAATATATCTGTTGTAGCACAGCAACAAAATTGGTATTTCTGATGCAGGATTTTGGCAATGGTAATTTTTGGTAAAAGGTCTAGGAACTTTTTTGGCACAGGACAGCCTGATACTTTTGGCATGGGAGAATAAAAGTATGGATCTACAGGGGTTCATTTAGTATTAGGAGTTAGGCAAGGGTCATGGTTAGGGTCTAACATGGAACTGGGGCAAAAACAAAAAAGTATATGTATGATGCAGACTGTCATTAGAATTAACACAGCAGTTTTGGTTTACTGAGTCCTCCCTGTAACATGGTTTTATTATCTATTGACCCTGCCAATAGATTATTTATTTTTCCACTTCCTGTCATAGAGTGACAGTTAAATACAGTGCAGTTAAATCACACAGCCGTGTGGTCACCTTGTGGACAGGGTAGTTGTACGGGTTTTTTTTTTTTCTTTTGGGTGAAAAAAAGGTTTAAACTTCATGAATAAAAATTCCTCATGCCAGTGTTATATGGTTTGCCCTAGAGATGCACAGATATATCGGCCTCCGAAACATATCGGCCAAAAATGGCACTTTTGGCTAAATGCCGAAAGTGCCATTTTCCTGCCGATACATCGGCGCATCCCTGCTTTCTTTTCTCCCCGTTGGGCGCTGCTCTGTGTCCCAGCGGGGAGGAGAGAAACTGTGACAGCCGGCAGAGCGCTGCGGGAGGAGAGCGATGTGAGCGGCCGGCGTCTCTCCTCCCACAGCGCTCAGCCTCCTGTCACAGTCCGGCAGAGCGGTGTGTGGGCGGAGACAG
>NW_017306462.1:147360-149472 GCF_000935625.1 Nanorana parkeri
CCTCTGACCGATCAGGATGGAGAGTGTTGTAGGGGCGGAGACAGCAATGCGCTGAGTCGGCACTGCAGGGGAGGAGGCATCTGTCAGAGGAGATCGAGCTCGCCTCCCTGGACTGTCGGCTCAGCCTCCTGTGACAATGAGTCAGGGTGGAGAGCGAGTACAAGCAGTCAGTGATCAGAGTATGTTTACTATATCCTCAATTATGAATGAATGGGAGTGTTCATCACCTCCTGTTCATTCATGATTGTGGTTATAGTAAACACACAATGTTCTCAAGTTAAGAATGAACAGGAACACTCAGTATAGAGGATTCTTGTTCATTTAAACAGGGGATACAGAAAAAGAGATAGAGGACTTTGTGTATCCTCAATCTTTGTTTCTATTTTAAAAGGGAAGTATAGACTTCCGGTTCCGGCGCCTGATGTAGCGGCAGCAGAGACTAAAGCTCCCGCACGGCCAGGGCCATATATCTGATATAAATTCATATTGCAGCTCACCGAACACCTCCCGGAAGGTTGGTTGTATGCAACGCTCTTTATAGCCGTCACACATGGAGAAATTTTTATCCAAGCGACGCTACACACCCAGGGGTAAACCCACGCCAACACGCGGCAAACGATCACAGGTCTCCAAGATGGCTGAGGCCTCGGAGCGACCCGATCTCACCGCTTCCTCCGATGAGGACATGCCGGCTCTGACCGACCATAGTCTGATCGCGGCAGAAGTAGCCAAATTGCTGAAACCCACCATCCAAGATGTGGTACAGAAAGCGGTGTCAAAGGGCATACAATCCTTACGGCATGAGCTGTTGACTCAGGCCCAGAAGTTGTCTGAGGCGGAGCATCGCATTGTGCTCCTGGAAGAAGGAACAGAATCCTCTTCCGCAAAAATCGAGTCAGCTCATCGCCACATCCAAATACTCGTGGACCGCGTTGAAGACCTAGAAAACCGCTCACGGCGGAACAATCTGAGGATCATAGGCCTCCCGGAAACATATCCCCCCTCTATGTTACATATCATCCGCAACAAGCATTAGATCTCCAGGTCCCCTGAAACACGCCACCCCGGTGAGAAAAACCACAGCACGTCTTCCAATGACCCCTTCGGATTCTCCCTGAGTCCGGCAACAACCATCCCCCTACACTGGAAGACTCCAGTGTGCACTTACCTTTTCTCTGCATCACCGCCAACCAATGCGGAAGAAGCACCGGACACGGCTCATCCTGACTACTCGAATCCGACCCCTTCCCCTGACTCCCCCTGGGACTTGCTCAGAACCCCGGAACAACCGTGAGTAGTCATCTGGTCAGAGGCCCGCTGGCCCCGTTAAGCCCGCTTACTCCTTTACCCCATTCCCCACCTATCTCCTATCGAGCTTACGGCTCCTCCTGGTAACTCCGGTTGGCCCCATCTCTACTTCTACCTGGGCAACCTTTACTTGGAACGCCCGACGCGTATTGACATGACATCTCTCTCTTTTCCCCTTCACCGTTCATCACTGCTCTGATCTGAGCTCCGGTTTTTGCAAGCCTTTTTCACCCCTGCCACGGGTCCTGGCCTAGCGGAGCGCCCCGTGCAAGCTCTGCAACGCTCTCTAGGAAGAAAGCGAAGTCATGTATTGTCTGTTTAAGATCCCAGTTGTGGATTTTACTCCTGTTTAATGCACCATGGTTATGGTTTTGTTTAGTTAACTTTTTGTTTTACATGCTCTATCTTTGCGTACATCGGGCATCTGCTTCCACTATGTCACCGATATGTACTCTTCAGGTCCTGCCAGATGTCCATATATTTGTGTCGCTGTTAAAGCCGTTAGCTTCCCAAACTTATAGAATTGTTTGCCCATTTCATATGCCTTTCTCTGATATATGGTATAGCACTTTATGCTGCAATGTATTTGATGATGCTATTACTTCCCAATGTCGCAAGATGTCAATGTGATCTCATGGAATGTTAATGGTCTGCGCTCCCCCGCCAAACGCATGATGATACTCCGTCATCTCCGTAAACTTAAGCCAGATATAGTATTCTTACAGGAAACACATCTCCCTCAGATAGAGGTGCAGCGCATGCGCAAACTATGGGTGGGAGAAGTGCTGAGCTCCCCTGCGGTGG